>NC_041398.2:176120522-176275522 GCF_900747795.2 Erpetoichthys calabaricus
TGTTCTTTTTCTTTAAGGAGATTAAATATTACTGAAGAAAGAAAAAAAAAATTAAACAGCCAAATGGGGCTATGCATATGTACTTAAAAGGTTTAAATAAAACAGAAATATATATTTTATTTTTACTTGCTTAACTTGTGGAGGGTGTATCCTGTAGCAAAGCCCTAACTTTTTTCGTGAAAGCCCGTTTCAGTCAATAAGTCTTAAAAACAGGTGTAAAGATATTGACAATAAGCTACGCAAACCCACCAAGACATGGAATCGTTTAAATCAAGTATCATTACATCTTCCTTTCTTAAAGAGAAGTAAGGCAGTACTTATAAGCTTATATATATATATATATATATATATATATATATATATATATATATATAGACATACATACATATATATATATATCTATATCTATATATGTATATCTATATTTATATATATATCTATATCTCTATATACATAAATCCCCGCGAAGTACTGCTTTTAAATTTTTATTAAGAAGAAAAGCTTTTTAAATTGAGGGAAAATATCCCAATAACAATTTGTTAAGGATCTGTTTTTTTGTGAAGCAGCCTTAACACAGCTTTTCCGCTGTTTTGTAAATGAACGCCATATAAGGTCTTCCTTTTTTGTTGCTTCGCCAAGGAAGGAGCCTTTTTATTAAATCCAAGGGTTCTTCGCTTTTTTTTTTTGTTTGTTTATTACAATTGTAATAGTTCTGTTTGTATACCACGTTGTCAGTTCAGCACTCCGGTTGTAATATGACCAAGCTGTGCAAGCACACTCTTGAGAATGCAACGTATAGTTGCACAGGAGAAAAGCAATCTTGCCTGAAATTAATGGCAACCTTTTGTAGGTGTATGAACTTAATTTAAACTTTAGGTTTACACGGTGCTTTCTTTCCGAAGTACCTGCAGTCATGAATATGTCTGTATGCGTCAGTCGCTCAAATCCCCGCGCTTTGCACCGGCGAAATACTGCTTTTAAATTTTTATTAAGAAGAAAAGAAAACCTTTTAAAATTGAGGGAAAATATACCAATAACAGTTTGTTAAGGATCTGTTTTTTTGTGAAGCTGCCTTCACTCGAGTGATCACTTCCAGCTGACTTGCTGGCTAACCATAAACGTTACCTAGTAGGTAACCACCCATACAATCAGATTGTGAATCAGACTACGAATGGCGTGAATGTAATTACCCCGATCTACATGCTGTCAAATAAACGAACCACACGCCGTGGCGCATTTTTAGGGGCTTCGCCTCTAGTGCTGACGTCCGAGGTTTGATTCCCGTAAGGGAGTGAAGTGAGTGGGTGGTTACCTACCAGGTAACGCTTATGGTTGGCCAGCAAGTCAGGTAACATCAGCCACGGTGCCTTCAGTTGTGAGAAGCAGATCATAGAATGGATGAAAATAGTTTACTGTCAAATAATGCAAAGAGTACGCGACACATCTTTCCCCCTTATTCTTGGCTCATCAGGCGTACACACTCACTGCACTCGCTTACGGTAATCGAACCTCGGACGTCAGCGCTAGAGGGGCTTCGCAGCGGTGAAGTATTGCTTTTAAATTTTAATTAAGAAGAAAAGAAAACCTTTTTAAATTAAGTCTTAAAAAGAGGTGTAAAAATATTGACAATAAGCTACGCAAACCCACCAAGACATGCAATCGTTTAAATCAAGGCATGAGTCGAAAAACACCATCCCATAATATTAGTTAACGATTAACACATTTCTATATGTATTGTAAGCATACAATACAACTGATAATATGTTGCGCTTATTTATCTGGTGCACCGACATTTTTGCGCGTTTAACGGCTGAAATCTAACGTGGTTTGTGCCCTTCAGAATGAAAAGAGTTTGCATTTACCTTTTTAATAAAAGGCGAGCTTTTAAGCCTGAGAAATCACCCCATAAATGCACACGTTTAATTGCACATGTGTTAATATGTATGCTTACACAGTATTAAAAGACACTCAACAATTAACGTCATTTACCTTCGTTCCCGTGTTTGACTCGTGCTGTAAATCTCTTCCTCGTTTTCAGTTCACGTGATTACGTAGGAGGCGTAATACGTGATGACGCGATACGTGACTCCGCCTCCTCCATTAGAGTATATGGACAAAAAACAGGTTCCAGTTATGACCATTACGCGTAGAATTTTGAAATGAAACCTGCCTAACTTTTGTAAGTAAGCTGTAAGGAATGAGCCTGCCAAATTTCAGCCTTTTACCTACACGGGAAGTTGGAGAATTAGTGATGAGTGAGTCAGTCAGTCAGTGAGGGCTTTGCCTTTTATTAGTATAGATATATATATATATATATATATATATATATATATATATATATATATATATATATATAAACTGCTCAACAAATTATAATCAGAGTATCAAATCAATGTAACTTCTGGGATATTGATCTGGTTAGTTAAGTAGCAGAGGGGGTTGTTAATCAGTTTCAGGTGTTCTGCTTTGGTGTTAATGAAATTCACAACAGGTGTACTAGAGGGGCAACAATGAGATGACCCTCAAAACAGGAATGGTGTAACAGGTGGAGGCCACTGACATTTTTCCCTCCTCATCTTTTCTGACTGTTTTTCACTAGTTTTACATTTGGCTATGGTCAGTGTCATTACTGGTAGCATGAGGTGATACCTTGTCCCTACAGAGGTTGCACAGGTAGTCCAACTTCTCCAGGATGGCACATCAATACATGCCATTGCCAGAAGGTTTGCTGTGTCTCCCAGCACAGTCTTAAGGGCATGGAGGAGATTCCAGGAGACAGGCAGTTACTCTAGGAGAGCTGGACAGGACTGTAGAAGGTCCTTAACCCATCAGTGTGACCAGTATCTGCTCATTTGGACAAGGAGGAATAGGATGAGCACTGCCAGGGCCCTACAAAATGAGCTACAGCAGGCCACTGGTGTGAATGTCTCTGACCAAAGAATCAGAAACAGACTTTATGAGGGTGGCCTGAGGGCCTGACGTCCTATAGTGAGCCCTTTGCTCACTGCCTGGCACCGTGGAGCTCGATTGACATTTGCCGTAGAATACCAGAATTGGCTGGTCAACCACTAGAGCAGGTTCACCCTGAGCACATGTAACAGATGTGAAAGGGTCTGGAGAAGCCGTTGAGAACATTATGCTGCCTGTAACATCGTTCAGCATGACCGGTTTGGTGGTGGGTCAGTGATGGTCTCGGGAGACATGTCCATGGAGGGATGCACATAACTCTACAGGCTAGACAACGGCACCTTGACTGCCATTAGGTATTGGGATGAAATCCTTGGACCCATTGTCAGACCCTATGCTGGTGCAGTGGGTCCTGGATTCCTCCTGGTGCATGACAATGCCTGACCTCATGTGGCAAGAGAAAGCAGGCAGTTCCTGGAGGATGAAGGAATTGATACCATTGACTGGCCCCCACGCTCGCCTGACCTAAATTAAATAGAACACCTTTGGGACATTATGTTTTGGTCCATCTGACACCACCAGGTTGCACCTCAGACTGTCCAGGAGCTCAGTGATGTCCTGGTCCAGATCTGGGAGGAGATCCCCCAGGACAGCATCTGTTGTCTCATTAGGAGCATGCCCCAACGTTGTCAGGCATGCATACAAGCACGTGGGGGCCATACAAACTACTGAGTACAATTTTGAGTCGAAATGAAATTTCGGCAAAATAGACTAGCCTGCAGCATCATTTTTTAACTTTAATTTTCGGGGTGTCTTTGAATTCAGCCCTCTGTAGGGTGATAATTTTCATTTCTATCAAACGATATGGCATCCTTTCGTTCCTAACACATTAACTAGTCCATATTAGTAAAGATTTCCAGCATGATTTTTTTTCCCATTGAGATCTGATGCGTTTTCAAAATGTTCCTTTAACTTTTTTGAGCAGTTCATATATATAGTAAAATTGTGACCACAATAATTAAAACCACAGTAAGGCAAAAATAGATGCACAGACGACAGCCAGTGAGCCTACTGCAAAAGCTCCCTTACAAGGGTTTAGGGTATCTCAAAATATAAATGCTTGACTTCAGTAGCATATAGATGCTACTAGCATTGAGAAATGCTCTCTTTGTAGTCGCCTTGCACATTTAGGTGCTGTGAAATGTAACTATGTGATTAAACAAGAAGTAACCTTTCATAGGACCCAGTTGATTCAGTATGTTAAACCACCGAAAGAAGGTCCTTTAGTTCATTAGGTTAATAAGTTGTTCAATCCTCAGCAAGTATCTTTTAAATGTTTTTGAATTCAGGCTTTGAAACAACATAGCAAAGGATTTTAATAATAATAATAATTTTTATTTGTATAGCACATTTTCATACAAAAAAGTAGCTCAAAGTACTTTACATAATGAAAAACAGTAAATAAAAAAAATATATATAACAACATAAGAATATAAAATAAGACAATATTAGTTAACATAAAAAAAAAGAGTAAGGTCCGATGGCCAGGGTGGACAGAAAAAACAAAAAAAAACTCCAGACGGCTGGAGAAAAAAATAAAATCTGCAGGGGTTCCAGGCCACGAGACCGCCCAGTCCCCTCTGGGCATTCAACCTAACATAAATTAAATAGTCCTCGTGTGTCTAGGGTTCTCATGGAAGGACTTGATGATGATGGACATGTAGACTTCTGGCTTTTAATTCTTCACTGTTGGAACATCATGGTGCTTTGAGTAGATGGTGGCCACCAAAAGGACACCGGAAAAAGAAACAGAAGAGAGAATAGGGGTTAGTACAGATTTTAGAGTTACCATGAATAGTTATTATAATGAATTGGATATACAGAGTATCAGGATTAAATTACAGTGAAGTTATGAGAAGGCCATGTTAAAATAATATGTTTTCAGAAGTGCTCCACTGTATTAGCCTGGCGAATTCCTATTGGTAGGCTATTCTAGATTTTAGGTGCATAACAGCAGAAGGCCGCCTCTCCACTTCCTTTAAGTTTTGCTCTCGGAATTCTAAGGAGACACTCATTTGAGGATCTGAGATTACGATTTGGAATATAAGATGTCAGACATTCCGATATATAAGATGGGGCGAGACTATTTAAGGCTTTATAAACCATAAGCAGAATTTTAAAGTCAATCCTGAATGACACAGGTAACCAGTGTAGTGACATCAAAACTGGAGAAATGTGCTCGGATTTTCTTTTCCTTGTTAAGATTCTAGCAGCTGCATTCTGCACTAGTTGCAAACGATTTATGTCTTTTTTGGGTATTCCTGAGAGGACTGCATTACAGTAATCTAGTCGACTGAAAACAAAACGCGTGAACTAATTTCTCAGCATCCTTCAATGATATAAGAGGTCTAACTTTTGCTATGTTTCTTAAGTGAAAAAATGCTGTCCTATTGATCTGATTAATATGCAATTTAAAATTCAGATTACAGTCAACAGTGTAACCCCCTAAGCTTTTTACCTCCGTCTTGACTTTTAATCCTAATATATCCTGTTTATTTCTAATAGCCTCATTGTATCCATTATTGCCAATCACTAAGATTTCAGTTTTCTTTTTATTTAGCTTGAGAAAGTTACTATTCACCCATTCTGAAATACAAGTCAGACATTGTGTTAGTGAATCAATAGAATCAGGGTCATCAGGTGCTGTTGATAAATACAGCTGTGTGTCATCAGCATAGCTGTGGTAGCTTACGTTGTGCCCTGAGATAATCTGACTTAACGGAAGCATGCAGATTGAGCAGAGCAGCGGTCCCAGGATAGAGCCTTGTGGAACACCATATTGGATATTATGTGTCCTTGAGTTGTAATTACCACAACTAACAAAGAATTTTCTCCCTGCCAGGTAGGATTCAAACCAATTTAAGACACTGCCAGAAAGGCCCACCCATTGACTAAGGCGATTTCTAAGAATATTATGATCAATGGTGTCAAATGCGGCACTCAGATGTAAGAGGATGAGAACAGATAAATGGCCTCTGTCAGCATTTACCTGCAAGTCATTTACTACTTTAACGAGTGCAGATTCTGTGCTGTGATTTGTTCTAAAACCTGACTGAAATTTATCAAGAATAGCATGTTTATTGAGGTGGTCATTTAACTGCATAATGACTGCCTTCTCTAAAATTTTACTTAAGAAAGGTAGGTTAGAGATGGGTCTAAAATTTTCAAGAGCAGAGGGGTCAAGATTATTTCTCTTAAGTAGGGGTTTAACTACAGCACTCTTAAGACAGTCTGGGAAAACCCCCGTATCTAATGACGAATTTACTATGTCAAGAATATTATCAATTAGCACGTCCGATACTTCTTTGAAAAAATTTGTTGGTATTGGGTCAAGGGCGCAGGTGGAGGGTCTCAGTTGAGAAATTATTTTATGTAAATCAGGTAAATCTATCCTAGTGAAAGAGTTTAATTTGTTTACAACGGAATACTGGGGTTTAGGAGGGTCCTTAGTGTTGGGGAGATATACTGTGTTATTTCTAATATCATTAATTGTTTGATTGAAAAATACAGCGATAGCCTCACAAGTTTTACTGGAAGTACTTAGGAGGCATTCCTTTGAGTTACTTGGGTTTAGCAGACGATCAATCGTCGAGAATAAGACTCTGGGATTACTAGCATTGTTATTTATAATCTTAGAGAAATAGCAGCGCCTCTCAAGATGGACTGTGTTATTGTATTCTGTTATTTTAACTTTTAATATTTCATAGTGGATAGTTAGTTTAGTCTTCCTCCATTTATGCTCAGGTCTACAGCATGTTCTTTTTAAATCAGACACTCTTTGGGTCATCCACAATGCTAGAAGATTTTTTAACTGTCTTTACAATTGCAACTATGTCAACAGCAGCTCTTACTTTAGTATTAAATCTTTCCACCTTATTATTTACATTATCCTCGCTATTATAGTTGGCACTATAAACGGATTGATTGTTTAGAATGTTCGTAAGTTTTAAAGCTGCTGATGAGTCAAAGAAGCGTTTCTTAACAAAATGCTTCTCATGAGTGTTTTCTAACATTATTTCTAAATTAAAAAGTAGAAGAAAATGGTCTGATAGACCAATATCAATGATCTGCTTTATATCAACTTTTAGTCCTTTAGTAATCACTAAGTCTAACGTATGACCTGCTTTATGTGTAGGCTGATTAGCGAGCTGTCTCAAATCAAAAGAGTCCAGGATGTTCATGAATTCTTTTACTTTTTGGTCACACTGATTATGTAAATGAAAATTAAAGTCACCGACTATTAAGAGCGTGTCATAGTTCGTACTTAAAATTGACATTAAGTCGGAGAATTCACAAAGAAAGATGCGTTGAATTTAGGAAGTCTATACACGGGTAATACTAGAACATGAGAATCTCCATGAATAACAATGGCGAGATACTCAAAGGATTTCCATCCATCCATTTTCCAACCCGCTGAATCCGAACACAGGGTCACGGGGGTCTGCTGGAGCCAATCCCAGCCAACACAGGGCACAAGGCAGGAACCAATCCTGGGCAGGGTGCCAACCCACCGCAGGACACACACAAACACATCCACACACCAAGCACACACTAGGGCCAATTTAGAATCGCCAATCCACCTAACCTGCATGTCTTTGGACTGTGGGAGGAAACCGGAGCACCCCGGAGGAAACCCACGCAGACACGGGCAGAACATGCAAACTCCACGCAGGGAGGACCCGGGAAGCGAACCCAGGTCCCCAGGTCTCCCAACTGCGAGGCAGCAGCGCTACCCACTGCGCCACCGTGCCGCCCCGCAAAGGATTTGAATTTACCAAAACTGACATCTTTACATTTTAACCGGCTCGAGTAAATGTTTGCTAAGCCGCCACCCTTTAACGCCTATTCAAAAAATAACAAAGTTTTCAGCAGGCATGACACAATCTTAAAAAGATAAACAGAAAGAAGTATTAAAGTGCAGAGACAGTCAAAAGCCAGTGGAACAATATTTTAAAAACATTCTTTCCTTGGCGGTCCGCACGAGTAAAACTGTAATCCGGAGGCGCAGATTCGATTAAAACAGCCGCGTCATCTGAGTTAAGCCACGTTTCACTTAGTGCAATAAAATCAATTTTTCTATCACTAATAAGATTGTTGATAAAAAACGTCTTCTTAGTTAAAGCTCTAACATTTAATAGTGCCATATTTAATGTTTTGGAGGGGCAGAGATGAATACTATGTGCGTTATTGATATCTGGTACAGGAACTAAGTTATTTTTATTAGCGCCGCTCTGTGTGTATTTTTTGTTTAATCTATAGTCTGTTTTTATAGTTTTAATACATTGTTCATCTAAAGTAGTAATTTTAATTAAATTATTGGTATTTATGCTGTATTGCCTAGATTTTCTACATGCACTGAGATTGGTTATTAGAGTATTAATGTTGTGCACTTTTACGGAAGATTTTATTAAACAATTATATTGTCCTAGCACAGCAATAGCATTTCGGAAGGGGTTTAGAGTAGAGATAGATAGTCAAGATAAACAAATTACCTTAGATATGTTTTTGGAGAGGACCCGGGTGCCGAAACTGTTCGGATGCAGGCTATCTCTCTTGAAGAAACGCGGCCTTTCCCAAAAGAGGTCCCAGTTGTGGATGAATCCGATGTCTTGATTCTTGCAGAAGCCTTGCAGCCAGTTGTTTAATCCTAGCAGACGACTGTAGTACTCATTTGATCATCTGACAAGAGGTAGTGGACCCGAAATGAAGATCTTGCCGATGGGGTCCTCTCCTTCGTGTTTTTAATTAGAGCTGCGAAGTCAGCCTTGAGGATTTCCGACTGTCGATGCCTTATGTTGTTCACGCCGGCATGCAAAACAATCGCTCCAAATGCCCTCTCCTTGTGCTTCTCGTAGATTGCCGGCACACGTCTCATCACATCTCGGACACGAGCACCGGGAAAACAAGAAACAAACGATTTTCGATTAGGGCATGCGATTTACATACTCTTAAGACTGCAAAACACATTAAACACATTGTAATAGAAAAATTAAATAATAAATTTACTGCTTACTTAGCAGTAAGGAGACCTGAGTTCGCTTCCTGGGTCCTGCCTGCATGGAATTTGCATGTTCTCCCCATGTCTCCGTGGGTTTCCTCCGGGTGCTCCAGTTTCCTCCCACAGTCCAAAGACATGCAGGTTAGGTGCATTGCCGCGATTCTAAATTGTCCCTAGTGTGTGCTTGGTGTGTGGTTGTGTGTGTGTGCCCTGTGGTGGGCTGGTGCCCTGCCCGGGGATTGTTTCCTGCCTTGTGCCCTGTGTTGGCTGGTATTGGCTCCAGCAGACCCCTGTGACCCTGTGTTAGGATATAACAGGTTGGATATTGACTGACTGACTGAAATTTACAGTATAGACAATGAAAATGAAAGTTGTAAAAGAAGGATAAACTCAAATAAACTTATTGACAAACCTTCCATGATTTACTTTCTTAATATCTTTCTAGCAAAGTAAAATCATCTGTTTATTTTAATTAATTATGTGCACTGGTTTGATTTTAACTTGCCTGTGCACATGCAGTTTCTTATAAGTTCTCATGAGCTATACACACACATATTGTTCCATTTATACAGCCATAGAAACTGGATGCCTCCATTTTCAGGGTCAGTTGGTATTATGTGTTAACCCATTACGAGCGAGAGTGGTCTTAGCATGGCAGTACTTTAACCAATGTCTTGCATCCTTCATTGTCCAATCTAATGCTTGTTCTGTATCATGAAATTTTTCCTAGGTCCTGTATTTAGAATTCATGTTTAATTGACTTTTTGACTCGGCAAGTTTAATTTTTCATTTTGGTTTTGGTACACAATCACTTTGTGTTCCTGGTATCAATTGCCCAATTTGCTTTCTTGATGCAACATATATATATCCTGGTCTTTTATGGTAACTTGAAAATAACTTAATTCTGCCATCTACACTGTTATTACTCTTAAGTAAAACTATATTGCATTAATGCAATTTGAAGGTTTTATGTTTATATTAGTGGAATCAGGGTTAGGTTTATGGTTTGGATAGAAAAAAAACATAATTTGATTTGGTTAACTAATGTGAAAATATTCATAGAATTCATTGATCACAAGATCAGATACAAACTGTAGAAACAGGATTGTTATTGTATTGTGCCAGGGTGAATTTAACAAGTAATTTATATTATAATTTTAGTTTCAGAATGCATCACACATTAACATTACTGATTTCAGAGTAAATGTTAAATAATTCATTGTTCATCTAAATGCATAGTGCATCTTAGCTAAAGTAAATATATTAATTATGATTATTTCTGAATATTTTATTTTAAAATGATTAAAAATGTGTCTGAAGAGAAAATCCATGCATTATCTAGCTTTTGTTTCAAATGATCATTTCTTGGCTTATCTTTTGTTCTCAGGTGCTAACTGCAGGGTGTCAGACCCACTGGCTGCTTCAGTTCATTTAATGCAGCTGCACTGAAGGCTGTAATTTCATACATTAAAACTTAGATTCCTTCTTTAAGACCTGCTTTTTTCTCAGAACATACATTCTTGTGAGTTTTATTGCTCTCTAATAAACAGTTGTGTACCTCAGTGTGTCCATTCTAAAACTTTCACATTCACTCTGAAGTAGGCTTTGATTCGAAAAATAAATTACTTAGGTTCAGAAAAAAAAATGGACACCTTGAGAACAACAGCTTGTTACCTAAAAATGTCAGTTAAATTAAATGTTCTAACTTAAAAAAAAAGCCGGAATTGAAAATCTGATAGAAAAAAGAGCTATTGGGCATTATTTTTATTTACAATTAACAGTATGTGTAGCAACAAATTATTAAATTGTATCTTTATTATATTCAGTTTACTTTCATAAGTAAGTTCATATTGGTCAACACCGTTTCCAATATGATTAGTACAATGTTATTTCCATCCATCCATTTTCCAACCCGCTGAATCCAAATACAGGGTCACGGGGGTCTGCTGGAGCCAATCCCAGCCAACATAGGGCACAAGGCAGGGAACCAATCCTGGGCAGGGTGCCAACCCACCGCAGACAATGTTATTTACTTTAATTTAATCACTGCAATTCACATATTGGCTACAAAACAAACAAACAGTAGTCAATTAATACAAATGAAAAAATTAACGCCTATTCAAAAACTAACAAAGTTTTCAGCAGGCATGACACAATCTAAAAAAGATAAACAGAAAGAAGTATTAAAGTGCAGAGACAGTCAAAAGCCAGTGGAACAATATTTTAAAAACATTCTTTCCTTGGCGGTCCGCACGAGTAAAACTGTAATCCGGAGGCGCAGATTCGATTAAAACAGCCGCGCCATCTGAGTTAAGCCACGTTTCACTTAGTGCAATTTCATATATAAGGTACAACAGTTTCACCCCAAAATTTAGAAATAAGAAGTGACACAGAAAAAAAAATGGTGTGCAATGCATATAAAATAAATAACTCTAGGGCTTATGAGTGCATGAATCACACAGTTAAAAAAATATTAGGAAAGCTAAAGGACATTTACAGATATATATAGGATAAGTTCCAGTAAGCGACTGTCTTTCTTCGGAGGTTTAGTTTTGCTGACATGCTCACATTGTTTGAGCATTAGCTGCTAAGCGATTGTCTTTCTTCTGAGGTTTCATTTTGCCGTTGCCCTCGCCTCACTTGTGTATTAGTGGCGGTTTGGAAAAGTAAAAGGATCCTGTTTGTGCTCGCCATGCTTCTGTAATAGCGGATAAGCAAGTGACTCTCTCTTCGGATGTTTTGTTTTGCCAAAGTGCTGGCCTCACTTGCATATCCTCGGAGGTGGAGCCCTTAGCCTGACTCCACCTCTCACTTCCAGACTGGACAGATACACACACTTCCACACGTAGAGGTTTATATATAAGATATCCACTTGGCAGTACTCATATTCTCATTACGGTAAGCTAATACAGTGTTTCCAAACCTTTGTTGGATCTAAGACCCAACTTTTCCTTTTAAAATTCATTAAAGACCCTCTAGCTGCCAAAGCAAACTGCCACCTTAGTGCCACCTTTAGACTGAGGAGGATTCTAGGATACACAAGCTACACAAATAATCTTGTAGTGGTCCCGTGCAGCTCAGATTCACATGATCGATAAGTGATTAATTTATTTTCTCAGTGGGGATTCCAGGAACACACCATGCCTTGACCCGACCTGCACACACTCAGATACAGAGACACAAATCAAAGAAATATGTGAAATATGTTAAGTGTAAAATCAAATATAAACAACAAAAATCAGACAACCCTGCCCTTTACTTTCGTGATACAAATATTAACACAACAACAACAACAATAAACACTCACAACAATGTCCTTATACAGTTCCAATGCGGCAGAAACGGATGAAATGGTATGGAGTAAAGATGACGATAACGATTCCCAGGAACAAATGAATTAAACAATCCTACCGTTGAATTAAACATAATAAATGAGTTAAATAGTTCTACCGGTGGTCCTGAGAGGCGATGGGTTAGATTTGTTGGAGCACTCCCTCTGAAGATGCATGATGACTATTCCACCACTATTCACACAACAGGCAGGCATGAGACGGTCCATTCATCTTTGTGAGAAACAATCCAGTGTACAAATTACTTCAGAGTGGTGATGTTGGACGGGACACACAGGTTACACAGAAACTCAGATCTCCTCTTCCTGCTTCACTGGCCCCTTTTTAAGTTTCCCGCTGACCCTTCTTGTCCCTAGCAGCCCCTGCACCAGTTTCAGACATCCAATGAGGGCAATCCCCTTTGGGGCTGCTGGGAATTGGAGTCCTTCCAGCAGTAGCACTGCTACAATCTTCCATTTATCCTTATAATGGAAGGAGAAAAGTGTTCTTTATTTTACTGAAATAGCAAAGTCAACAGGCAGGGTCGGATTTCCCATAAGGCTAACCTAGGCCATGGTCTAGGGCGCAACAGTCAGGGGGACGTATATACAGAAGAAATAACAACCAAATATTTACAGATTTTTCTGTATTATTTTGAAAAGGCCATATAAAATGCTGTTTTTTAAATTTACATCCATATACATTAAATAAATTGAGTGGTACATTTACGTTGCCATGACTTCTATTGGACTTGAAGAAGAGGGAAGAAATCTGCTTTTGATTTTCAAAGATGATCTGGAACCTGCTCTATGCGATGAACTTGCAGTTTGCAAGTGGCTATGAGAAAAAGGACTACAAACAGTTTATCCAAACATTGACATTTTATTAAGAATGTTTCTCTACACGCCAGTGACGAATTCCACGGCTGAAAGGTCTTTTTCTTCTCTGAAAAGAATCAAGGATCATTTAAGATCTACAATGCAGCAAAATAAGCTGAATGCCCTTGCACTTCTTTGCATTGAAGTAGAGTTAACAAGATCTGTCGACTTCAATGAAACAATTGAAGCCTTTTCATGGACAAAAGCGCAAAGGAAGAAATTCTACTAGGTATTTAAGACGACTTGAAGAAATTCGATGGAAAGTTTTTTTGTAGGTGTTAATGCTATGCAATTTTATAAGTAGTATAGTAGTGTAGTTTTGAATTAAAAATATAATGTGCTTCAACGATTATAAAGATTATATTAAGTGCTTATATGTTTCAAAAATAAACTTTTACATATTAAATTGAAAATTATAAATTAACTTTTTTAAGGGGGGAAGGGGGCACAGAATTACGTGCTTTGGCCTAGGGCGTAGAAATGTGTAAATCTGGCCCTGTCAACAGGACAAAAATAACTACTTAAACTTATTGATAGCATAATCATAGGTGTTAGGAATATTTTTATGCCTATGTAATTATTTTGCTACCAGAGTCACAGCATTTTGGTGACTTGTCAGATTGTTATTTTTGTATCCAAGACCAGTTTTATAAATATATCTTCAGATTTAGAGTAGAAGGTAATAAATCAAGTTAAATTATAACAATCATATTGCTTTATATTTCCTTTATACTATTAGCTAATGCTGACCTCAGCTCAAAAACTTTACATAAACTCCTTAAATGACAGCATAGAATACTGAGCCTCAAAAGAAATTGGCCATAGGAGAATTCTGACATATTTCTCTTTGTGAAGGAAGAAGAGGTAACTCAAGCTTGAGCAAATTATGTATTTCACTGACAGGCTTTAACCTTAACTAAGCATATTCACTATATTTTCCTTTTAGTCTGCCACCTCATCACAGGTGATTATGACCTTATTGTGTAATTTTAATATTGTAAGGTCAGAGTAAATAGAAGTAGAGCATGTATTTTACAAGTGAATGTGTTGCAGAAATATGGTTCATGCATTAGATTGAACTAATGTTATTTGCTTTGTGGATATGCAGTAATAGTCTGCAAAATTAAAAATCCATAACAAATACAATATATATTAGGATCTTGAGTACCTTCTGTAGTATGTCTTTCTTTTTCTGATTGTAATCATTTACAAACTGTTAGGGGTCAGTTATCCAGATCCTCTGTCTAAATATATCTCTGTCTGCAGCATCTTCTGCTGTCATACTCAACACCTCCAAACATCTTACTACCAAGTCCCTGCTTTCCTCTTGATCTTCTTTTTCTTCTTTTCACTGACAGCCAACATGCCTTTCCACTACTATATACAACATGGCCAAACCACCTTATGACTTTCAGCACAATACACCTGATCCCCGCCATTTTGAATACTTCCTCATTTACTTTTCTTTCACTTAATAAGAACGCAAGCAAACATCTCAGCACATACTTTTTTGTTCTGATGAACAGCTTCTCCTTTTTCTGTCTGATAGTCCAATTTTCACACTGATGCAGCAACACTGGCTAGACTGCTCTCTTATACAACTAACATGTATAATTTTTTTGACTTCCTTCCATTTCATCCATCCGGTACCTCTCTCTTTTTTTCCTGTCTGATAACCACATTTTGCCTCGAACACCAAGCCCAAATATCTGAAATGATTCACTTGTTTTAGCTCTGCATTTCTACTGTCTGCTAATCTTATTCTTTCATTTCTCCTTTACTGTACCTTATTTCAGTTTTATCTGAAATTTACTCTTTATCCTTTGTATTAACTGGGCTTCTTGCCGATCTTACACTGTTTTCTGTAGTTAATTTTCTGAATCTGCTTCTGCAGTATGTTTAAAACAGTAGTTCCCACAGCTGTGTATTTCTGAGGTTTTCACTTAGCACGTCCATCACTAATATAAAAAGGTATGAGCTGAGCGCTGACTTCTGATGCAAATCTACATTTATTTAAAATCTTTTCCTTTCTCCACTTTCCATTTGTATCACTGCATCATTGTATCATTTCTTGGACAATTTTAATAATCTTTTCCGGCACCTTCTTTTTCCTCAAACACCTGTGCACTCTATTAAACACTTTTTCAAAGTCTCTGAATAGACAGTACATTTACTTGTTCCCCTCAATTACATTTTCTGATATCTTCTCAAGATGAAAATAGCATCTGTAGTTACTTTTCCCTTTCTGAATCCAAACTGGAGTTTGTCAATCTGTGTAATTTCTTTCAGGCATTGATCGAATATCCTTACCAATACCTTTAAGAGGTGCACCATTTATTTAATCCCCTTGTAATTCCCATAATCCATTGTAGTGAGTGCCACATGCATTATTAGCCCTTAGTTAGTTTTGTACACCTTAAATGCATAGCTTGTAACATAGATTAGTGTGCGTTTTCTTGTCATAAAAAAATGGGGATATTCACCTATAAGGATAAGTCACAGTACAGGAGGCCAGTTGCCAAAAAGGGATTTAACATGGAAAGGAAAAGAGAAAGAGAGAGAGAGACACCTAGAGAAGAAGTGGGGGGTAACAAAGAACAAGTACAGGAAATAAAAATAAGAAAGCCACTAACTGGAAGTTTTTTTATTTTTTTTTGATTTGATATATTTTGTTAGGGAAAATTGTCTTTTTGCATGACCTTTGGGGGTCAGAGCGCAGCACCCCTGGAACAATTGTCAGGTTAAGGGGCCTTGCTCAAGGGCCCAACGGAATTGGATCCCTTCTGGCAGTTGGATGTTTAGCCCTGATATATACAAGAAATGTATCTCTGAAGAGGAAATGATCATTTTGTGTTGGTCTATATTTCCTGGTAAGACAGAACTTTTTTTTAATTTTAATAATTTTTAGAGTAAACAAGCCGAGAGTTTACAGAATTTATACAACAAATGACTTCAAATCCAGTTTTGAAAAACATCAGAGAAATTAAAAAAAAACAGAGAAAAAGCAAAACCTAACAAAACAAACTTGTGGGTTACACTTTATAAAAACTTTCATTAATAAATCATGAACAAGCATTATTTAATGATTAAGAGATCACGAGTTCATGTTCATTCAAATGTTATAAATTTCATTAAATGATAATTCATATATTAGGTAATGGACTTTTAAACATTTACAACTTATTTAACAAATGGCTAGTAAGGTATTTTTTGCCATTTGTTAACACATTACTCATTTGAGACTGCATTCACTAATGTCTAGCTGATTATCAACAAATATCTTTAAATATCAGTTATACATGTTTTATTTTTCATATGCAAGTGTGTTGTTCATGAGTGGTACAGTCTGTGTAACTAATTATTTCACATTCTGACCTGCTTGTAACACTGCAAGCATTTTTGCCGGCTTTCACACTTTGCATGTTTTTAAATCACTTATTTATTAGTTGTAAACGTTTTTGCAGTACCCAGTCTGAAGTTGAAACTCTTTATGCATTATACAGGTCTGCACGTTTATAAACCATTTATTCATTAGTTGTGGAGGTTTTTGCACTACCTAATCTACAGTTGTACCTATTCATGCATTATACAGGTATGTAAATGGATAATTAATACATTAATGGGCACTGGGCTTCAATATGACCAGGTCTGTGTCCTGCTGAAGAAAGCAATATGATGTAGGAAATAGTTTGTGGAACAATTTAGCTTTATCCTTGCAATAGAAATTAACGGCAGGAACAAATCAGTTTGAATCAAAACATCAAGTTTATTGCCTCAGTAACAAATGTATATTCTAAAATAGAGTTTATTTCCTTTTTCATAATAAACTAATAGCATTTTCGAAGGGCAATTTTAATTCTTCACTTTCTGGTGTATGCTAAGACCTGGCGCTTTGTTTCCTAAAAAAATTATTAAATTATGCAAGAATAAAGAAAAAAAAATGTGTTTATATAAGACAAAAAATATCAGATTTTATATCACTGAAGTAGTGTCTCCAGGAAACAAATAACAGACCTCTAAATTGTGAGACAATATACAGTATGTAATATTTTTTAAAAGGGAGCATCAATATTTTTAAATTCCACAACAGATGTATTGGATAATTTTCCTTAAACAAAAAAATTCATCCAATCAATCTCAACAGCATTTAACAAGGTCAATAAAAAAACAAGTTTGGATTGTATAGCATAATCAGAAATGTTACACCAAAAGCTGTACGTTTTATTTAAAAAAAATTAAAAATGTGTCAAAATTATTTAAAAATAAATAACAAAATATTTATTTATATTATACTAACCACAGTATCAATTATTACAATACACAATTAAATATTTTTTCAAACTTTCAGGGAACTTGTAAAACTAATGCTATATTTAAAAGTAGCAACAAAGGATAAGACTAAATAATACTGGGACAATATGCTGCCAACTGCCATTTTTTGAGAGGGAGTAGCAGGCAGTCATTTTTGTATTTTTCATTTTTTTCTCTGAACATCTGGATCATTTAAAGCAATTGAGCACTTTTTCAGAAAATCAAGAAGTTTTTCCTTTCTTTTGAAGCCAATGGCTAACTCTTCTATTTCTGTGAACACCCACTGACTTGTATGCAGAAACAAATGATTTTGTTTTCTTGTAGTATTTCAGAGCTCCTCTCTACCTTCGGACAACCTGATCAGGATCTCTTGCTGTGGTGAAAAATAAATGAATTTTAAAAATGGCTATCAACAAACTAGTAATGCTAACATCAATACCAATAATATTAATACTATAACCAAGGTCAAATTAATAATGACTCACACCAGATAAAATTATACAAAATAATTTTGGACAGAATTGTTTTCTAGCCCATCATGCTGAACTCATTTTAACTGTAAATTTGACTAGGAGGATATAATTAAATTAAGAAGGGAGTTAACTGAGTAACAATGCATGTGGGATCCAGCTTTTAGACACTTGAAGGAAAATAGTTTGTTTGGATACCCTTTTTTAGGAAAATAACCATATTTGGTCATTTCAACGAACATCCAAAACACCCTCGCAGTGCCTATCCATGAAGTTGTAGAACCACATGGATTTCTTCCAGCCAATTACCGAAGATTAGGCTACATCACAGAAAGTGACATCATGGAATCTGACGAATCAACAGTAGCCCACAGCATTTCAGACTTCCAAGTTCTTCCAGAATGCGCAAATTACAGCTATGCACCCCTATCTACTCTCACATCTATTGTCATAACATCAAAACTAACAATGGCAAATTGATGAAACTCACACATTATAGGGTTGAACAGTTGTGCTAAATGTTGAGATAGGTGTTGTTTGCGTAGGATTTATAGAAAGTAGTGAAATGTTTGGCACCAAAAATGTTGAACTATATTTGCTCTTATGCCCTGTTCAGCTAAGACTACTGCAAGTGATGGTAAGTCCATTTTTAGACATACACCTGGGGCCTCATGCATAACGCTGTGCGTAGAATTCACACTAAAACATGGCGTACAGACAAAAGTGGAAATGTGTGTACACACAAAAAAATCCAGATGCATAAATCACCAACTTCTATGTTCTTCCGCTACATACTGTAAATCCTGGTCAGTGTGAAAAGTAACGCACGTACACGCACCTGCCGTTCCACCCTATCTCCTCCCAGAATTATGCCTCTTTGAATATGCAAATCAATATAAACAGCCCTTAAGCTCAGCATTCTGTGAAAAGGCAATGGTAAAAGCACGGGGAAAAATGGAAGAATTTCAGCGAATACCAAGTGGAAGCAAGGAAAAACATACTATTTGATGGTTTAAACAGTGGTATAAACAACAAAAGGAAGTTGATCGAGTGACATAGAGAGTCAAAGAAACTCGAAAGCTCAAGTTCACAATAAAAAAGAAGTTGTCAGATATCAAAGTCGCCGTGAAAAAGCGAGTCATAGCCCACCGTCTGAGTGTCTTATGAAAGCTTATTTGTGGCACAGACAAAAGAAAAAAAAAATAGGGACACTGTGGGAAAAAACCTTGAAAAAACCTTGAAATGTCAACTTTAATGTCAAAATTTCCACTTTAATAACGTAGTTTATTTTGTCATTAAAGCAGAACATCATAAACTTTATCTTTAAATCGTTTAATTTACTAGTTTCTCAAATAAAATCGTAACTAAAGTAGCACGTTCAAAGCTTTGTTTTGTACTGTATATGTTTTTCTATGTGTGTGAATCACTACGTGCTTCTTAAACGGGCTTTCTCTTCCTCCGACAGGACACAGAATCCGTTACATTTGTGATATTACAGATCTCTGAATAATTAAAACACTGAGATGTATACTTGATATCATTTTCATGATGATAGGAGTTAAACAACATCATTTATTTATATAGCACATTTTCATACAAATAATGTAGCTCAAAGTGCTTTACATGATGAAGAAAAGAAAAAAAGACAAAGTCAGAATTAAAATAAGACAACACTAATTAACATAGAATAAGAGTAAGGTCCGATGGCCAGGGAGGACAGAAAAAACAAAAAAACTCCAGAAGGCTGGAGAAAAAAAAAAATCTTCAGGGGTTCCAGACCATGAGATTGCCCAGCCCCCTCTGGGCATTCTACCTAACATAAATGAACGGTCCTATTTGTATTTAGGGTTCTCATGGAAGGACTTGATGATGATGGTCATGTAGACTTCTGGCTTTTAATCCATCAATGTAGGAACATCATGGTGCTTTGATTAGGTGGTGGTGGCGCAGGTCGCCACCACAGAAAACCGGGGAAAAAAAAACAGAAGAGAGAGTAGGGGTTAGTATGGATTTTAGAGCCACCATAATAGTTATGATAATTAATTGAATATATAGAGCATCAGGATTAAACTAGAATTAAGTTATGAGAAAGCCATGTTAAAGTAATGTGTTTTTAGAAGTTATTTAAAGTGCTCCACTTTATTAGCCTGGCAAATTCCTATTGGCAGGCTATTACAGATTTTAGGTGCATAACAGCAGAAGGCCGCCTCACCACTTCTTTTAAGTTTTGCTCTTGGAATTCTAAGCAGACACTCATTTGAAGATCTAAGGTTGCAATTTGGAATATAAGGTGTCAGACATTCCGATATATAAAATGGAGTGAGATTATTTAAGGCTTTGTAAACCATACGCAGTATTTTAAAGTCAATTCTGAATGACACAGGTAACAAGTGTAGTGACTTCAAAACTGGAGAAATGTGCTTGGATTTTCTTTTCCTAGTTAGGATTCTAGCAGCTGCATTCTGCACTAGTTGCAAATGATTTATGTCTTTTTTGGGTAGTCCTGAGAGGAGTGTGTTACAGTAATCTAGTCGACTGAAAACAAAAGCGTGAACTAATTTCTCAGCATCTATCAATGATATAAGAGGTCTAACTTTTGCTATATTTCTTAAGTGAAAAAATGCTGTCCTAGTGATCTGATTAATATGCGATTTAAACTTCAGGTCACAGTCAACAGTTACCCCTAAATTCTTTACCTCCGTCTTGACTTTTAATCCTAATGCATCAAGTTTATTTCTAATAACCTCATTGTATCCATTATTGCCAATCACTAAAATTTTTGTTTTCTCTTTATTTAGCTTGAGAAAATTACTATTCATCCACTTAGAAATGCAAGTAAGACATTGTATTAGTGAAACAACAGAGTCGGGGTCATCAGGTGCTATTGATAAATACAGCTGCGTGTCATCAGCATAGCTGTGGTAACTCACGTTATGCCCCGATATAATCTGACCTAACAGAAGCATGTAGATCAAAAAGGGCAGCGGACCCAGGATAGAGCCTTGTGGAACACCATATAGAATATCATGTCTCGTTCAGTTATAATTACCACAACTAACAAAGAATTTTCTACCTGCCAGGTAGGATTCAAACCAATTTAAGACACTGCCAGAGAGGCCCACCCATTGACTAAGTTGATTTCTAAGAATATTGTGATCAATGGTGTCAAAAGCGGTACAGTAATCCCTCGCTATATCGCGCTTCGACTTTCGCGGCTTCACTCTATCGCGGATTTTATATGTAAGCATATTTAAATATATATCGCAGATTTTTTGCTGGTTCGCGGATTTCTGCGGACAATGGGTCTTTTAATTTCTTGTACATGCTTCGTCAGTTGGTTTGCCTAGTTGATTTCATACAAGGGACGCTATTGGCAGACGGCTGAGAAGCTACCCAACCAGAGCGCGTATTACATATTAAATAAAACTCCTCAATTGTATTATGAGCACGGGGGCTCTTCGCACCCCTAGAAGATACGGCCGCTCCTCAAAAAACGCTAAAAGATTACCTTCACATTGCTCTGTTCTTTGCTGGGCTTACATATGGCTGCTTTATCAAGCGATATGCTTCCTGCACGGTGCTTCGCATACTTAAAAGATCAAACAGCACGTATTGATTTTTGATTGTTTGCCTTTCTCTCTCTCTCTCTCTTGCTCTGACATTCTCTGCTCCTGACAGAGGGGGTGTGAGCAGGGGGGCTGTTTGCACACCTAGACGATACAGACATTCGTCTAAAAATGCTGAAAGATTACCTGCACGTTGCTCCCTTCTGTGCAGCTGCTTCGTGAAGCGACATGTTGCACGGTGCTTTGCATACTTAAAAGCTGGAAGGGCACGTATTGATTTTTGATTGTTTGTTTTTATCTGTCTCTCTCTCTCTCTGACATTCTCTGCTCCTGGCGGAGGGGGTGTGAGCTGCTGCCTTCCTTGCAACTGCTTTGTGCGGCGGTGCTTCGCATACTTAAAAGCCAAACAGCCCTATTGATTTGTTTGCTTTTCTCTCTCTCTCTGACATTCTCTACTCCTGACGCACACTCCTTTGAAGAAGAAGATATGTTTGCATTCTTTTAATTGTGAGACGGAACTGTCATCTCTGTCTTGTCATGGAACACAGTTTAAACTTTTGAAAAAGAGACATGTTTGTTTGCAGTGTTTGAATAAAGTTCCTGTCTCTCTACAACCTCCTGTGTTTCTGTGCAAATCTGTGACCCAAGCATGACAATATAAAAATAACCATATAAACATATGGTTTCTACTTCGCGGATTTTCACCTTTCGCGGGGCGGTCTGGAACGCAACCCCCGCGATCGAGGAGGTATTACTGTACTCAGATCTAAGAGGATGAGAACAGATAAATGGCCTCTGTCTGCATTTATCCGCAAGTCATGTACAGTAATCCCTCCTCCATCGCGGGGGTTGCGTTCCAGAGCCACCCGCGAAATAAGAAAATCCGCGAAGTAGAAACCATATGTTTATATGGTTATTTTTATATTGTCATGCTTAGGTCACAGATTTGCGCAGAAACACATGAGGTTGTAGAGAGACAGGAACGTTATTCAAACACTGCAAACAAACATTTGTCTCTTTTTCAAAAGTTTAAACTGTGCTCAATGACAAGACAGAGATGATAGTTCAGTCTCACAATTAAAAGAATGCAAACATACCTTCTTCTTCAAAGGAGCAAAAAAATCAATAGGGCTGTTTGGCTTGTAAGTATGCGAAGCACCGCGGCACAAAGCTGTTGAAGGCGGCAGCTCACACCCCCTCGTCAGGAGCAGAGTGAGAGAGACAGATAAAAAAATCAATACGTGCCCTTTGAGCTTTTAAGTATGCGAAGCACCGTGCAGCATAGTTAAAAGCTGCACACAGAAGGTAGCAACGTGAAGATAATCTTTCAGCATTTTCAGAAGAGCGTCCGTATCGTCTAGGTGTGCGAACAGTCCCCCTGCTCACACCCCCTACGTCAGGATCACAGATAGTCAGCGCAAGAGAGAGAGAAAGAAAAGTAAGTTGGGTAGCTTCTCAGCCATCTGCCAATAGCATCCCTTGTATGAAATCAACTGGGCAAACCAACTGAGGAAGCATGTACCAGAAATTAAAAGACCCATTGTCCTCAGAAACCCGCGAAGCAGCGAAAAATCCGCGATATATATTTAAATATGCTTACATATAAAATCCGCGATGGAGTGAAGCCGCGAAAGGCGAAGCGCGATATAGCGAGGGATTACTGTACTACTTTAACGAGTGCAGTTTCTGTGCTGTGATTTGTTCTGAAACCCGACTGAAACTTATCAAGAAAAGCATGTTTATTGAGGTGGTCATTTAGCTGCATAATGACTGCCTTCTCTAGAATTTTACTTAAGAAAGGCAGGTTAGAAATGGGTCTAAAATTTTCAAAAGCAGAGGGGTCAATATTATTTTTCTTGAGTAGGGGTTTAACTACAGCAGTCTTAAGACAGTCTGGGAAGACCCCCGTATCTAATGACGAGTTTACTATGTCATGAATACTATCAGTTAGCACGCCTGATACTTCTTTGAAAAAACTTGTTAGTATTGGGTCAAGGACGCAGGTGGAGGGTCTCAGTTCAGAAATTATTTTATGTAAATCAGGTAAATCTATCCTGGTGAAAGAGTTTAATTTGTTTATAATGGAGTACTGGGGCTTAAGAAGATCCGCAGTGTTGGGGAGATATACTATATTATTTCTAATATCATTAATTTTTTGATTGAAAAATATAGCAATAGCCTCACAACTTTCGCTGGAAGTATTTTGGAGGCATTCCTTTGAGTTACCTGGGTTTAGCAGACGATCAATCGTAGAGAATAAGACTCTGGGATTACTAGCATTGTTATTTATAATTCTAGAGAAATAGCAGCGCCTCTCAAGACGGACTGTGTTATTGTATTCTGTTATTTTAACCTTCAATATCTCATAGTGGATAGTTAGTTTAGTTTTTCTCCATTTACGCTCAGCTTTACGGCATGTTCTCTTTAAATCAGACACTGTTTTTGGTCTTCCATGGTATAACAATGCTAGAAGATTTTTTAACTGTCTTTTCAGGTGCAACTATGTCAGCAGCAGCTCTCACCTTAGTATTAAATTTTTCCATCTTAATATTTACATTATCATTATCCTTGCTATTATAGTTAGCACTATAAACGGACTGTTTGCTTAGAATGTTTGTAAGTTTTGAAACTGCTGATGAATCAAAGAAGCGTTTTTTAACAATATGCTTCTCATGTATGTTTTCTATCAATATTTCTATATTAAATAGTAAAAGAAAATGGTCTGATAAACCAATATCAATGATCTGCTTTACATCAACTATTAGTCCTTTGGTAATTACTAAGTCTAATGTATGACCTGCTTTATGTGTAGGCTGACTAATGAGCTGTCTCAAATCAAAAGAGTCCAGGAAGTTCATGAATTCTTTTACTTTTGGGTCATACTGATTATCGATATGAAAGTTAAAGTCGCCGACTATTAGGAGTGTGTCATAGTTCGTAATAATAATTAAAACCAAGTGTGAGAATTCCTCAAAGAAAGACGCATTAAATTTATTGAGGTCTGTACATGGATAATACTGGCATGTTATTAAACATGGGAGCACGGTGGCGCAGTGATAGTGACGAGCTGGCGCTCCAGAGATTGTTCCTGCTTCCCGCAAGATGCTTGCTGCGCCATGCATGACCTTTGATGAAATCATTTATTGCAGCAGTACTGTCTGTTTCAAACGTACTAACCCCCAATTCCTATCCTTCCTTTTCTTTCTCCAAGTAACCAGTCGCCACACAATCAGCTCTGTAATAGATTTTAAGCCATCTGTAAGTTTAGAACGCTGATTCTTCAAAACTTTTAAGGAACATTGAAATATCTTTGTAGTACATGTTTAATTATTCTATCCATCTATGCTTCCAGTGTCGTGCCAGCCCCAGTAAGAATACAGCGCGAGGCAGGAACAATCCCTGAACTAGCTAGCGCTGCAACACCGTGTCCTCACATGTTTAATTATTAACAATATAGATTATTTAAATGATGTTAACATTTTATCTGTATAATGTAATAAACATTTTGCTGCATTTCATCTTAAAAATGATATCGTCATCATATGTAAATACGTGCTTTATAAAGTGGCTCAGGTTGTGCAATATTATAACTGTATCGCAAGTTTGCAATGAGGTAATTGTACTAATAAGTACAAGAAATTCTACAAGGAGAACTTGATGGACTGATTGAGTGCGTTTATAGTTCTTGGGATGAAACTGTTTCTGAACCACGAGGTCCGTACAGGAAAGGCTCTGAAGCGTTTGTCGTATGAGAGCAGTTCAAATAGCGCATGGCTGAGGCAGCGTGTGCTTGATGCTGTATACCATTAATCTGATCAGCTGCTGTAGAGCTGTGATTCCACACTCAGATACAGTGGCATAAATACTCTGAGTGGTGCATTGAGAGGAACAAAGCTAAAGCAGCTATGGTATTTGGAATAGTTTGGCCATTCCATGGACCATTATATTGTTACTGGTCAATTACAATGAGATGCCTTAAACTGATAAACAACATGTGGTTACTTTCAGTGTATTTGATAAAGCTGCATCAGAGATCTGACTTATAAAAGAAAGGGAAACCACACTGGAGCAAAAGCACT
This sequence comes from Erpetoichthys calabaricus, assembly GCF_900747795.2. NCBI lineage: Eukaryota > Metazoa > Chordata > Cladistia > Polypteriformes > Polypteridae > Erpetoichthys > Erpetoichthys calabaricus. Next base: position 176,146,121 of record NC_041398.2, read on the forward strand.
ACTTTGACGCTGGGTGCTGCCAGTTTGCAAAACCGAGCGGAGAACTTGCGTACGCCAAGCATTTAGCTGGCGTGAAAATATATGTGGCTTTACGCCAAGTTTAGGTTTTATACATCGTGATGTGAGCATGGAAATGGGCTTACGCAACATTTTTGTGCGTACGCACCATTTATACATGAGGCCCCTGGTGCATCTAGTAAGCCGTACTTAGGGTATTTTTGTTTTACAAATAATGCATTATAACGTAGGACAATAGTATCCAATAATGCATTCGATGTTGTTTTCCTAATTGTATCTTTAACGGTGGTATTTAAGTTTACTTGCATTTAAACTTAGGTAATTTGTGTCTTGGCATAATTTTTAAGTTTACATATTGTTTTTTCAAGAGTTCTTCTAAAGGAGATATAATCAAGAAATATCTGCTTGGCTTTCTTTACTTCTTCATCATAATTTATCTGTATTTGCCCATTCTAACAAAGAGGGGATGCTATTTTAGTGATCTTCATACCTAGATTAACACAGAAGAAGCCAATATATAAAAACAGATGATTAATGGAAAAAGCAAAAAATAAAAATAGAAAAAACCTCTGATACGGACTACTGATGTCATGTTTCCGGTGGGGTGACACCTAAAGCTGAATTCCTCTCCTCTTGTTTCAGTCTGTCTAACTCTGTACACTGGTCTCTGTTACTCCTGACAGTGAAGCCTTTGTCCCAACTCACCTCCCTACTCAATGCTGAATAACCTAGTGGTCATGAATGGACTTTAAAACCCATACAGGGGTTACTTTAGGACAATCCCCATAGACATTTAGGGATTAGGAATTGCCTTTTCCTCTGGCAATCCTAAAATTCTGAGCCCCCTCAGTCACTTAAAGTCCTCCTGGTAAGCTCCAGGTAGTCTCTTCTTCATAAACAGTTTTGCTGATTCTTTTTAGATGACCATCTTTCTACCACCTAATGATGTGTGGGACTCCTTTTAATCTCCCTTCCATTCTCTATTGTCATTCTTCTATCGTGAACACAGAATATTCCTGAGTAGGACAAACCACATCCATGTGTTGTTCTCCATTACTCAACAGCATAACATTCAACATTTATGCCTATGTGCAATCCTCTTGAATATATACATTAATGATCGATGTTATCTGAAATTGTACAGCCACTAATTCAATGTTTCTTACAAGTTTCTAGTTATAAATGCACATTCTCAGTTACAGTAAATAAAATACTCACCTAAATGCTTTCAAAATCCCCAGCATAACAACCAAGGGGGCCAAGCTAATTTTTTAACACCATTATTCAATTTAAAATTCATTTCTTAACATCAAGAATAGAAATAATTTGCTCTCCTAAAATATTGTCTATGTGTCAGAGGTACTTAGACTAAAGTTAATGAACCTGAAGGACATGTAATAAACAATTTACAAAGTCTAATAAAGTGCTGGATCAGTTATTTTAAGACAGACCCTAATTGGTTATTAATTTTAGTGCTTATATATAGCTATCAAAAATGTTATCTCTGGATTTCATCCAAGTTTGATTAATTGAAAATGTGGCTTGATGCCTGAACAACTAATTCCATTTTAAAAACTTCCAATGTGTTCATGTTAAAAAAAGAGCATTCAGAGTATTTTTCTTCAATAAAAACAGGTTTCTTTAAGGGCTGTGTGATTTACAATTTACATAACAAGCAATTTGTAGTAAACATTTGTTAATCAATCCTCTGTCTAAGAGCATTTATAATTAATTTGTGTTGGCTCAAAATCAAGCAGATTTCTTTGCTTCTGGCTTACTGTCAGTGCTTGATAAAAACAATGTTTTCAATTTCTGTCACACTCACAAAGACAAGCAGTATAGAAAATGGATGGGTGGATGGATGAATGTTTTTAATTCTCATTCCTGGCAAAGTAAAAAAAAAAAATCTGTTTTAAGTCTAAACATATTTCCACTCTATCAATGTAACAATAACATTGTGAAGTATATGTGCTATGCTCACTCTTACAAGCAAGATACCAGAAATAAAACAAAAAGCAATTAAATTAAAAACTGTCAGCTGTCATTTTCTGGTGTTTTTTTATAATGGTCTGCACCTTTACTATATTTGAAATAGCGTCACATTTTTAGCAGTGTACAATCTTAAGAAATAAGTTTCTTTCACCTTCAGTATTTTTATTGACTGCTATCCAGGCAGTAAGCCCTTTATGCCTTGTAATAATAATAATAGTAAGCCCTTTATTCCTTGTAATAATAATAGTTGTTATCCATCCATCCATCCATTATCCAACAGGCTATATCCTAACTACAGGGTCACGGGGGTCTGCTGGAGCCAATCCCAGCCAACACAGGGCATAAGGCAGGAAACAAACCACGGGCAGGGCACCAGCCCACCGCAGGGCGCACACACATAGACACACACCCAAACACCAAGCACACACTAGGGACAATTTAGAATCACCAATGCACCTAACCTGCATGTCTTTGGACTGTGGGAGGAAACCAGAGAAAGTGAAGTCCACAACTGGTGGGTACATTTTAAATAAATAATTGGTTCCTGTGCGTGAAAGGAGTGGACGGCCCTGTACTCTTCTCTGAGGTCTCCAGGATACTGACTTTGTCTGACTTGTGTGACTTCTTGTCTACAATCTGGCCGTGGTTCTACAATTAGCTAATAGACAGACGTTTTTCACGTATGTTAATTAGTTTCTACTTTCTGTTTGATATATTGATGGATGGATATTTTAACAAATCTGCACCCTTATAGGTGATAATATCTATATTTAGTGAGTGGTATAATCTATTCTTGCAATTTGTCTTGAGAGCTGTCATAGCACTCTGCAACTGCAATTGGAGAGTAGCACTATGGGGCTAGCAAGAACAAAGTAGTTTCTTCTATTGTATTATATTTCTGAGGTGGTAATGATAGATTGGCGTTCTATCTCTGTGAAGTGGATTACTTGTTTTGTTTTGTGTATTGTGCTTACCCCATTTTTGACACCTATTGCACGCCAAACCCACCTGGAAGGGGGGAATCTGACAATGAATTACCTTTCCCAAGATTTCTTCCATTTTTTTCCCTAAAAATTGAGTTTTTTTGACTTGTCTTCTTAGAGAGTCAAAGCTGGATGGCTGTCAATAAAAAGTGCCTGTTAAAGCTCATTCCTTGTGTGATTTTGAGCTATACAAGAAATACTCTCTTGTTGTTGTTTATAAGTTCACATAGATTTTCTACTGTTTTCTCCAACATCCCTTAGATATACAGTATGTGTGTATCTATATGAGCGTGCCCTGCAATTTGCTATTATTGCATCCAGGGGTTCTTTTCTGCCTGACACATGATGCTATGTATTAAAAAATGGACAGAGAGAATGGCAAGCCTCACTCAAGCAAATGCAAACTCAGAGAGAATGGCAAGCCTCACTCAAGCAAATGCAAACTCAGGTCAGGTTAGGACTTCAGTCTGATTTACACTGTTCTAAGCAATATAACAAAAAAAAAATCTCAAGTTTATTTATTGAGTTAAGGTCCAGATTCAGTGGGGTTCTTTGTTGTAAGAATGATTTACTAAGATGCCCCAGCTATAGACACATAATACTTCTTATCAGTTCAACTGCTACTACCCAAATGCCTACTCTAACACTAAGAAATAAAAAAAAATATCTTAACCAGCACCAGAATTGCCATTCCTTATGTAGAATATAGTATTTACATCTTACATACAAATATACAGTTATATATATCCTCACATTCCTCCCCATGAGAAATAACTTTATTTCTCAACAGATTTGACTACACCTTCTCTTGTAATTAAACAGTATATGATTTTACATTAACACAACATTTGCATTAATCACACTTAAGCATTCTCAACAGTATCTTTTAATATGTGTGCTTATTTCAGAAGCTTATTTTTCTTAACTTTACACAGTTTCTGAAAAACATTAAAAATAACCACAAAAAACCAAAATCTACTCTTTTTGTGGAATCACAAAGATAGTTATAACTATTCACAGTATCTTGCGTGTGGTTTGATTACTCTGCCCCAGGATATAACATGAACTCTTGAGAGAGTGCATATGGAGGGCTCCCCCTGAATCATGCAAACTTCTTACTGGCAAATATGACTTTGCTTTTGCTGGTCAGTTAAGATCCTTCTGTGGTTAACAAACTGTTTTAACTTCATCTGCCTTCTGGTTCAGGTGCTGCTACTAACTGTAGTTGATGTTGGCTCTGGCATATAATTGGGTCGTTTTGTTTCCATACCGAATATGAACAGGACTAATCAGTTGAATTCACTGTAGTACCTGGTGTTTGCCATTCCTTCTTTCCATCCACTTTAAGAAGTACTCCTTTTACCAGTTGCAAAGCTGAGAATATTTGTGTAGAATGTTTTTGTCATTGAAATATTGTTTTTCTGTCCTTTTCATCTACTTCCTTGCAAGATTTTATTTCAGGTTGCACTCTTTCCTCTGTGGGTGATTTTGTCAACCAAAACTCTTATTGAGGTGACTCAACAGTTTAAGAGCGCAAAGTAAGAGTTTGGTTATTGCAAAATAGATAGACCTACCACTCTCTGTACTGCTCCATTTGCCTATAGAAAATATAAGCTGCACATGATATTTTGACTATCCTAATCTAATAAGATCTGTGTGAATCCATCATTATCTTTGAAAAGAAATCTCCATCTTGCATACATGCACTAAAGTCTAGCAATGACTTGTCATAGAGTGCAGTTGCACTATTTTTTTGTCCCTGGAATAATAACTCATAATCTTTACCTGAGGCGTCCTCCAGATACACTCCTATCATATTTTATGGACTTTGTGGTAAACTGCCAGCCATAAGCAGCTCTTTTCTCTGAGTTGGCTTGTATTCTTGACAAAATATGCGGCTTCAGAATTTGCTGTCCTCTCCAGTACCAGGCCCCAAAAACCAAAACAGAAATTAAGGATCTCTGCTGGCACTTTATTAAGTTTAGCTGTTCCTCATGTAGACACTCCTATTCTGCTCTTTGAGGGACTTTAGCAATTCAGTCTTCACATATGAGTAAGCCATCTCCTTCCATGATGCTCTTATATCATGACATCACTGCAGCTTATATGGCATGTTGCATGCCCAACCATTTTTTACACAAACTTTTACCTTACTTATCTTTAGTTTGTTTCTCTTAAAATATCATATTGTTTGATCACCTCCTCAACATAGTCTTAACTTCTTCATTTTTCTAGGACTCTGAGTCTCTGACTGCATTATATGCCAGTGTGTCTGCCACCATGAGTTACTTGCCTGCAACCTGAATTTGCTTGCATGCCTATACCACACTCTTATCTCTATCTGAGAGTACCACTGCTCTGCCACTGTAAATATTTTTGAACAGAACGCCACAGGCTGTATCCAGTCACTATGAATCTACAGGAATAAGGCTCCTAAACTATTGATTTGGCATGAATTTGGCTAAGCAGTTTACCATGCCTAGCCTAATCTGAGAAATGACTTTCAGTTTAGGGATGCTGGTGATTGCTTTTATCTTATCAGGATCAATCTTCACATTGTCTTTAGTGATAACATGACTAAAGAAATGCAGTTTAGTCTTGCTGAATTAGCATTTGTTACAATTCAGCATTGGACTTCCTCCTTAAAAGCAGCTTCTAAGTTTCTGTTGCTCTCTGCTTTGTCTAACATCAAAAGTATAAAACACAGAAGCTTCCTCAGGTTTCTGTATTTTATCTCTTCACGTGTTGATAACATGAACTTTCTCTTGACTTCCTTATTTAAATGGTTAAGATGTACACACATTTTTGTCTTCCTATTCCTCTTTGTTATAGGAATCATGGGAGCACACTATTCTGTGCACTTTGGTACTTTTTAGGTCTATGGACTGCTTGCATTTCAAGTCCTCATCCAACTTATTCATCAGTGGAAACAGCACTCTGTGCTGTGCAGCTAAACTATACAGCTGTGGGTTGGGCTTCATCATTATCTTAATTGATTTGCAGTGTAAGAGATCTCTTCGAAAACAAGAGCACTGACTTGGTTTACTCTAATAATTAGCCCCATAGTGCACCATCACTGTCAGCATCTTGTACTAAAACTGCTCTAATATTTTTACTTTTGCAAACAACAGCAAAAGGTCTTTTTTTGCACTTATGACACTTCTTGTTGCAAGATTCCTTTGTTGGCATTTGTTTCTGTTGCTTTGTCTAGAAGTCGCGGTGGCTGCAGGGTTTTTGTTCCAACCCAACTGCTTAATTTATACCCAATCCCTGCCAATAACAGAATTTATTTAATTTGATGGCTTGTTAGTGTTTTCATTGTGCCGCATTAGGTCATTCATAAATTAAAAAGTTTTCCTGTCAGAGAATATCATTCAAATGATTTGTGGAATGAAGCAGATTAGTAACTCTCAGTCCTTCAAACTTCTCTTCTCTTTCTTTCCTAATATTTTATTAAAAGTGATAATTCATAGGGAACACTTACAGATGTTAACAGAGACAACAAAAGAAACAAGTATAAAGAGTGACTGCACATGTTTAAGACTAAAAGAAGGAACTGAGGTTTAGAACCTTAACAAGTGAGTTAGGTGAAATGAAATACAAGACTGTTGCTTTAACTATATTTACTTCAGCAGCAGTAATTGACTTGTGATTTACAAATTGTGTTGTAACAAAACCAGCAGTAATAATAGCCCTCTGAAACCAGACTTGAAAACTTGAACACTTTTGAATACTACTCTATAGACTCTTCCTTTTATCACTTGTCTCATCACTGGACTCCATTTATCAGTGGGTTCTTCTTTTAAAATTTGGAAATTGCCGGGTCTATTTCCTGTTGTGTGCCAAGCAAATGCCTCTTCTACCCGTGGAAACTTTTTGCCAGCTGTAATAAAAAAACAAATCCACCTTAATAAAAATATGTGTCTGTGTTTCTGGCTGCTTTGCCTCTGTCATTCCAACAGATGGGGCATCACAAACATGGACACTGCTTTTACAAAATGACATATAATAGAGACACATGTATGGCACGGTGCACTGCAAACTTTAACGGTGTAGATTTCAAGCCAGAATGAAGGTTTGGGTCACCGAAGTGATCCTTGTATAATTGTAAGAACATAATCCAAAATGTAAACAGAAAATAAATGCAAGTAGACTTCTTCAGATGCAAGTCGAGAATTGAGATTTAACACTAGAATTACCAAAACTTCCGAAAAAAACTTTTAAATCCAACCCACATTAAATCTGCTCACACCTTTCCGTCAGTGTCTTCTGTCTTGTAAATGTGTCGATAATCCCAAGCAGCAAGCAACCTGCTATCCCATCCTCCCACCGCCACAAAAACGGCAAAAATCGCTCTCCCAGCTCAAGCCTTGTTTATCAGGGAGTGAGATAGTACCTAGAGCTGTATAGGCTAAAAAAAATATATCGTTATTTTGAACACATGCATTTCATGTGTGTTCCGTGTCTACAAAGATCTATGAAAGTGTAGGATGACAGGAAATGCAAGAAATGTTGAACACATACTTAAAAGACAAACTTTTTTCATGTTTTAGTACTAACAACAAAATTTTGACGTAGAGTGTATAATATGTGAAGACTGAAGTCCAAATATCAAATACGCACTTTCACAAAATGTACAAATATAACAGAACAAGTGCACTTTTATTCAAGACTATAACCGAAGAAAAAGAAATCGGGTTAGCGTGGCTTGTTGTCGTGACTTCTTTGGTAATACAGTGGTAAGAACTTCTGACTCCTATTCAAAAGGTCATCAGTTCGAGCCTTCATGTGTCCCAAAATAAACGTTTTAATTAGTGAGCTGTTCTTATTGTTATTATTATACAGTAAAGACATACATTTGATTTGAGTCTGTAACAGCCGTTGGAAATGTATGGTACTTCTAAAGGTTATTTAAAGTAAGTTAACGATTTATCTGTAAAATGTAATATGCATACTTTAATGGTATTCATCATAAATATGATTTCAAGTATATATCCTAGTATTCTAACAGCTCACCGCTCCAAGAGGATAGCTCTTGAAAATCTTAATCTATTTAGAATCCAGTTATCACCATCTGTAAATACACACTTCTCTTCTATCGAATTGAACTGAATTCCTTTATTGTCATTGCATAGTACAATGAGATTCAATATACAAATCCTCCATAAATTTATTTTCCTATAAAATGATAATAATAATACGATAAAAATAATGACAAATATACAATATGAAAGCATAAGTACAATAAACATGTACATACAGTGCAGATAGTGCAAATGGTTCATAAAGTGGCCCAGGTTGTAAAATGTTACAGTTGTAGTGCATGTATACAGTGAGGTAATTGTAATTATAAGTAAAAGCAGGTCTACTGGGAGCACTTGATGGACTGATTGAGTGCATTTATAGCTCTCAGCATGAAATTGTTTCTGAGCCTCGAGGTCCATGCAGGAAAGGCTCTGAAGCATTTGCTGGACTGGAGAAGTTCCCATAGACTGCAGCGTGGCTGAGTGGAATCCATGAAGATGTTGGTGGATTTCCTTAGACAGTGTGTGCTATAAATGTCCTCCAGGGCTGAATGCTGTATCCCGATAATCCTCCCCGCTCTTAACACAACCCACCGTAGAGCTTTCCGATCAGCTGTGTAAAAAGTGACAAACACAGGAAAAAGGTTTGGGAGAACCACCCCATATATTGTAGGTTTTTCGGGGGAAACAAAGGCTGTGTGATACTGGTGTAAAGTCACTCCCTCAGTTTTTGAGAACTTTGAATCCAACATCCTGTTTTTCCTAGTGATTTTTGAACACAGGAACAATTTTGAAGAAACAGGTCATTCATCCTAGCAAAGCTTGGCAATCCTACTCTACTAATTTCTCTAAAATAACATCAAGTTGAGTTTTTAAGTTCCATAAATTTCTACTGTTTAGCACACCACTTGAGCAGACATCAGGTTTAGGTGAAAAGTTAATCCCTGCAGAACAGCACTGAGGTCACTGGAAAATAAAGTGTATTTTGAGAGACTGGACATAAATATCAAGCATTAGATGAGAGATTACTGCGCTATGATTTTTACTGAGACAATGGATGGATTAACAACCTTCCAGGTGGGCAAATTCCAGGAAATCTGTGGAATATAACCTGATAGTGGTGTGTGCATTTACATCATTAACAACTGGTGCACCAATACTGAAATGATGGTGAGGCTCTCAGGTGAGGCCAGGTTGGGAAGCATGCACTGGTACAGTGGTACAGCATGTTGTTACACCCACCACACAACAAAATAGTTTGAGATCCTGGTTGACAACCCCCTAGGCAGACACGCAATCCAGTCCCACTCTCCGGAAATGACCATCCATCTGCCACAGCCAGGTGTTACGTGGGCATCTCCTTGGCCTTGTCCAGCCACTCGGGTCCTCAACATTGAGGATCATTTGACACAAAGTCAAACCAGCGATACCCAAGGATTCTCCAAAGAGACACAGTACTGAAGGAGTCCAGTCTTTGTCTCATGTCACTGCATAGTACTCATGTCTCACAGCCATATAGCAAGAAGAGGAGGCACCAGGACTCTAAAGACTTGGACCGTCATCCTTTTGCATAGATATTGGGAGCACCGCACACCCCTTTCCAGCGACCTCACAACCTCCCATGCTCTCCCAGTCCATCTGCTGACTTCATAGGAAGAGTCACCAGAGACATGAATGTCACTGCCGAGGTAAGTACTGTAAACCTCTCGACAAGGTCTACACTCTTTCAGCAGACAGACACACTACTAATAGCTGTGTCCATGAGGTCATTAAAGGCCTGGATCTTGGCTTTTATCCAGGACACTCACAAGCCCAGACACTCAGACCCCTCGCTCAATCTCTCAAGAGCCACCATCATTGATGTTACCAGACATTAAGTTCCTAAATATAAAGCATAGATACATTTATCTGTCAATTGAGTTCACTGCTGTTATCATTCCTCTAGTGCAGCCATTAAGGAGGGCCTGGCCAGTTTCTATCACTCCATCGGTGATTTACAATCCTACCCCTCCACTACTGTTTTCATTATTGCTGTTGATTTCAACCAAGCCATCATAAAATGCTTCCATATTTCTACGAGCACATAGACTTTACCGCAAAAGGAAAAACATCCAGGACTTGGCTTAAACAAACATAAAGAATGCATTTAAAGCAATCCCACACCCTCACCTTGGCACCACCGACCATCTCTCCATCATGATAATTCCTACATACAGGCTTGTGCTAATCCAGAGCAAGCCTCGAGTAAAGCAGATCAGGAATTGTCCAGAAGGAGCCATTTCAGCCCTACAGGACTGCTTTGAGTGCACTGACTGGGATATGTATAAGGAAGCAACTATCGTTGACCAACACATTAACATGGAGGAGTATACGGAGTCTGTAATTAGATATATAAGTAAGTGCATAGAAGATGTTACCATCACAAAGCACATCATCATATGCACCAACCAAAAACCCTGGCTGACCACCTAGGTGTATGCCCTGCGCAGAGCTTGTAATACTACCTTTAAATCCAGTGACATCATGGCCCTTAGATCTGCCAGAGCCAGCCTGAACCAGACTATCAGTGTACAGAAGCATGCGTATGGACAGAAAATCCAGAGTTGCTTTCAAGAATCCATTTGCCAGTGAGGGTGAATTCATATTATTACAAACGATAAGCATGCTCATTCTTCCTGCAGGAACTATGCACCATGCCAAAATATATATTATGATCACTTGACCCGAATGGTTCAATCTCCTCTTCTACTATCCTAGTTACTACAGAATAATTAATTTATACAGGCTTTGTCTCTTGATGGTGTTTTTACTTACTGTGTTAAAAAAGTCATTGATTACATCTAAAAAAATGTTACTCTTTTAATACTCTAATTGTAAGTTTAGCCCAGTTAATTCTTGGGTAATTAAAATGACTCATGGTTATAATATCTCTCTCTAAACTCGCATTTTCTATATTATATAAAAGATGCACATTAAAACTGTCTAATTATTTTTTCTTCTTAACTAGGCTATTGCATTTCTCTCATTATCTGTGCTTCTGATCTCTAAGATGATGGCTGGGACTGCCATCTACGCATATATTGAGTGATTCTACATCTGAATATAAAAAAATATATATTTGTAAGAGAGGTTGAGGCACAGACAGGGCCTTGTGAACATTTGTTAATCTCCCTTCATCCCATTCCAGGTGACATCTAAACCGTATTTTCTATTAAAGTCAGTTTGCAAAAGTTTTGCTGAATTATTTCTATGAAAAGCAGTGGAGGAATAACAATTTTTATTTTTGTCCTTCACTAATCCTCAGGTACATTAAGATATTCTTTTTATGAAATACTATTTTATTGGGGCGGCACGGTGGTGCAGTATTTGCGCTGCTGCCTCGCAGTAAGGGGACCTGGGTTCGCTTCCCAGGTCCTCCCTGCGTGGAGTTTGCATGTTCTCCCCATGTCTATGTGGGTTTTCTCCGGGTGTTCTGGTTTCCTCCCACAGTCCAAAGACATGCAGGTTAGGTGCATCGGCGATCCAAAATTGTCCCCAGTGTGTGCTTGGTGTGTGGGGTTTGTTCCTGCCTTGCGCCCTGTGCTGGCTGGGATTGGCTCCAGCAGACCCCCGTGACCCTGTGTTAGGATATAGCGGGTTGGACAATGACTGACTGACTAAAGAAGAAAGGTAAAAGACAGTGAGATGTAATGAAAAAATAGATATGCCGGAATGTATAAATATATATTGTTAGACATGTGCGCTTAGGAGGAAGTCAACAAGCCCGGAGGTGGGTGAAGTATCGCGAGACAAGGGATTGATTTGCGGTACTAACGCCTCTCTCTCTTTCGTCAGACCAAAAGAAGAAAAATAATGTCCTTACCTTACTTCCGGCATTACTGAAAGGTCACTACCGGCATTCTCTGATGACGTCATTTCCGGCTCCAGCCAATGATGATACTTCCGGTCTCTAGAAGATGATGTCACTTCCGCCATTACATTACTTCCAGTCACTTTTGATGACGTCGTATCCGTCTGCCAGTTTCAATGTTAATTTCCTGCCAACTCATTTCCGTCCACCATTTTGTCATTGTATAAAAAGCCATCTTTTGTAATATACATCATCTTCTGCTGTAATAAGTATTTTATCATCATTTTGACTGCTTGTTTTTCTTTTGTCCTTCGGACATTATACAGGGACGGTCCCCAACTCTTTCCTTTGTGGAAGTGTTTTTCATTCATTACAATATACACATATAATTACTAGCTGTGTTTCTAAGTCAATGGACCAATGTCTATAGTGTCTATAAACAAACAAAAAAAAAATTTTACTCCAAAAATTGTCATTCTGAAAAACAGTATCTCATCAGCTGAAGAAAAAAAAATGTGCTTCATTCTGTTCAGTTATGACTTATCTTTGTTGATTACATTGTTTTTTTTTCTTTTTTTATTTCCTCTTTGTTTTTTTTAACTTTAGAAAGCACTTAATGCTAATCGTTGATTAGTATTGTGAAAGTAATGACAAGATGCAGGTGGACAACATTGTTGGCTTTTTTAAAAATGGAAGGCTATGCACTGACAAAAAAGTGTAGTGTAATCAGTTATGTTGTCACATGTGACATACCCATAATCCGCCAAAGTGATCAACAATACTACACAATATTTTTTCCCATTTCTAACTGTGCATGTTACACCAAGGGAACCCCCACCCCACATGCTGCCTATGGGTCACCAAGGAAATTAAAAGGGTTAAACTGGGTCCAAAGATTATAAAGGTTGAGGAACAATGGTCTAAGATAAAAGCTGTAATCCAGTGAGATAATTAAATCGGTATCCCAAACTGGTGAGGTAAAAAAAAAATTGCAGCAGTTCCTTCCTTTGATTACATGCCGTTGTAGCGGTCTGGAGCCGCTCAGATTCACATCGTCATAGGGATTGTGAATTCTTTATTTGTGGTGGGGACTCAAGGAACGCACCCAACAACAATAAAAACCTATCAATAAACACTTGCAACAAGTCCTTAACAGAGCCCATTAGCAGCAGTAATGGATGAAGTAAAATAGAGGAAAAGATGATGATCCAGAGAACAGCTGTCTGCAAGTAACATGCTAAACAGTCCTACTGGTAGTCCTGATGGGGTGAGAGGTGTTGAGGTTTGGGAGCGCTCCCTCCGATGAAGCACAATGAATAATCCAACACTACTTATACAACAGGCAGGCACAAGATAATCCATATATCCTTACAGGTTCAACGATCCAAGACAGAAACAATATGCCACAGGTGCTATTCCAGACAAGGAAGACGGGTGAACTCAAACACAAAAACTGACCTCCTTTACTGTTTAGCCAGCATTCTTTTAAAGTTCCCACTGGCCCCTCTTGTCCCCAGCACCCCTCCGCCCTCTGCAGATGTCCAATCTGGGCAATCCCCTCTGGAATAGCTGGGAAATGGAGTCCTTTACTAAGTATTGCTGCTACACCGCCTTTGTTGATGCTCTTATTTAAACTTTATAAGCGCTGATTAAATCATCCTGAGCAGCGCAGTGGCTGATGTGAATTGAACACTGCACTTTCAGTAGGATCAGTAGGATGAAATTGACTATGCTCACAATCACCACATCTGGCAAGTGCTTGCTAAATGTATCTCCTTTCTGGTCTTCCTCACAAACACCTTTACAAACTCCAATTGGTTCAGAATGCTGCAGCTCATATTATTACCAGAACCCCTTCCATGGAACGCATTACTCCAGTCCTTCAACAGCTTAACTGGCTCCCTTTTAAATATCACATTGATTTTAAGATTCTGCTTATTACTTACAAGACCCTTCATAATCTGGCACCCTTCTTTATCTTTCTGATCTTCTTCACGTCTCCATTCCTTCTCGTATCCTTAGATCCTCTTCCTCTATCAATCTTATTATCCCTCCTGCTATCCTCCAGTCGAGTGGCCCCTCGCCTCTGGAACTCTCTCCCAAAAGACATTTGCAATATTGACTGTCTTTGTGCCTTTAAATCTCATCTTGAAACACATCTTTTTAAGCTGGCTTATTCTATCTGATAATTTTAGCTGATAAATGTAATTTTATTGTTGTGTTTATTCTGGATTTATTGTACTGTAATATTTTATTAATTTTATGTTGTGACTGTTGTTATTAATGTTCTCTATAAGGTGTCCTTGTGTGCCTTGAAAGGCACCTATAAATAAATAATTATTATTCTTTGAGCTTCGTTAAATTTTGCTTCTTTCACTTTACTTTTGCATATAGCCAATATCTGCATAAATCAGGACACCCTATTTCTCTGTGAGATCACTGTGGCGAAACAGGAATGTGATGCATTACAATGTCCCACTCACTAGAGCATTATTAATGACAAATATCACCAAATGAAAAAACACTTATTGGCTATTTTGGTTTTTTGTACAACGTCATAAAATTTCAATAAAATCTGTCAGGGTATTTTTGAGATTTTGGGGTATTTAGTTTATCTATTCTGTTTTTTTTTACCCCTAAATATTGATATATTGAAATGTCCTTTCTCAACAGATACCTACTGACTTAGTTGTACCAACATGCCAAATTACAGCTTCTTAGCTGAACAAGAAAATCTGTTTTTGTTGATGAATGAGTGAGCATATTAGACAGTCAGTCAACTTTGCATTATATATAATTTGTGTGTGTGTATAAATATACATACATATATACAGGGTGGCCCATATTTATGTATATGACATTTCACAGGTTGTAGCATTTAAACTACTGTGTGAAAAGTATCGAAAATGGCATCACTATGTAGCCTAAGAATGGAAGTAACGATATGCTGGACCGGGCAACTCCTGCTGTGTTCGAATACAGAATGGCACTGAATCGATTGTCACTAGAGCAGACAATAACGCCTTTTCAGTCATATACATAAATATGGGCCACCCTGTACATATATGTATATTTATATAACAGTTTCAACCCTTCAATACTTATCCTCACATGATAAAGTAAGTTCTATCAGCTTTCCTAAAAGAAACATGTAAAAGAAAAAACCTGAAATGCCAGAAACTTCCTTTTAGTAGGTCATGTGATGGCTAACCCATGGGTGCATTCTATTTTTGTGACTCTAAGGATGATGAGTTTGAATTCTTCCGATTCCGGACTGTGTAAGGGAGTGCTTCTTTGCCATGAGGTGCCAGATGTTTTTTTTTTCCTGCTAAACGTTAAAGTTTTCCTTGCTTTTCTCACTTCTTTCTTAAGTTTGACATGTGAGGCTACAAGTGTCCAAATGTAGTACAACTTTGAAGTCTTTTTAGCAACACAGAACCCACAACAGTATATTTTACATAGTGAATATACATTTAGTATACATATACTGAGTTGGACTGATGTCCTGTACAAGAATGGTTCCTGCCTTGTATATGGTTTTGCCGGGATGGTTTGAAGCTGACACAATACACATTTTATGCTTGCCACATGCCATAATTTGGTGGTTACCCAGTTTCACATGATGTTTATTAGAAACAAACAAAACTTTGGTATTAAATCTGTAGAGTTTAGAAAAATGTGTTTTAGATTGTCTCGCCCCTTAAATAATGTTTACTACAATGTTTACTACAACATGCAGTGCTTCTGGTTTGTTTTTCAAATCATCCACATCAGTAGTTTTCAAATAGAGTTTTCATTTCAACCAATTTTACATTTAGAGACTTTATTGCTTTTAATTAAGCTTCCCTTTTCGTTAGTGGGCCTATCAGCAGTCAGAAAGTCATAATAGTGGAAGATTAACCTTTCCAAGAAAATTGGAAATATTTATATTTTTTCCAGCCCTACTTCTTTAGTATTTGCTTTTAAAATTGCATTATCCAGCCATCCATCCATTTTCCAACCCGCTGAATCCGAACACAGGGTCACGGGGGTCTGCTGGAGCCAATCCCAGCCAACACAGGGCACAAGGCAGGAAACAATCCTGGGCAGGGTGCCAACCCACCGCAGGACACACACAAACACACCCACACACCAAGCACACACTAAGGCCAATTTAGAATCACCAATCCACCTAACCTGCATGTCTTTGGACTGTGGGAGGAAACCGGAGTGCCCGGAGGAAACCCACGCAGACACGGGGAGAACAAGCAAACTCCACGCAGTGAGGACCCGGGAAGTGAACCCAGGTCCCCAGATCACCCAACTGCGAGGCAGCAGCGCTACCCACTGCGCCACCATGCCGCCCAAATTGCATTATAATACTGGTAATTAAATAGCACAGCATACACATGTGCAAATTGCAATGAAAGATAATTAAGCAGCTCATTCAGTACCATTCTTTGCTAGTGTGCTTATTTGTATGCAATTTATTAAATATCCAAAAAATTTCAAACAAGAAAAAAAGAAAGAAAAATCATAACAAACAAAATGAGAGATTCTTCCTCATCCATTGTTTGAACCTCACAAATAATTGTTACATTTTTATAAAAGTAATAAAACACTTTTGGGAATTCCTTTACTTGCACAATAAAAGCAGAAAGAAGAATATAACAGCATATTTTAAGAGTGCAAATGACAGAAGAAATTGATTCTAGGCGTAAAAACTGACAATAAAGCACAAAGGCCCAGGGACTGTGTTTGACAACCACTTTTTTACAGTATTGAGGAAAAGGTTTTGACAGCAGCTTTTTGTTTGAAACGCTTTAGTAATTGGTAACGCAGTCTTGCATTTAATTGTTTATTGGTAATGTATTCCTGGTTTCATTCTGTACTCACAAAGACACTGTACTTTACTTTTGTTAGAAATGTAGAAATATTTGTATTTGTGGTAATTTTTAGTACATACACGTGTCTTCGATATTTTTAATTTAAATTTTGACTGTAGAGTTTGCTTGCTTAACTGATTTCAGATAGTGAAATTAAAAGACAGCAGAGCAGACACTGGTTCAAGTTACAATGAATGTTAAAAAGGTGTAAGTGCTTTTTGAATTAAAGGAACAAAACACAAACAAATACAGTTTAGTTAAGATACAATCAATATAATGATATAGATATTGTGTTACAAAAATAACAACAAACTGGACCCTCAATCAACACCTCCTTTCCTTACCCAGTTATGTGACAAATGAGCCCAGTCCAATGTAGTGCCTCGTATACACATGGTGAATCACAAAGAAGTGAACGTTTTCAAAAATGTATTACTCAGTAAGTATCAAACCAATTTATAAAGGAACTCTCATGGCTTTTTTCTTAATCTTACTATAATCCATATACTGTACAAATAAATTTCATGCCATATCATGCCATGCCACTAGGGTGTGCTGGAAGCATTAGCTGAGGGAAGTGATGTTGTTGTTGTTTTTTTTTTTTTTTTTATTTTTCTTGTTGTAAGGGGAAGCGCTATTAGAACAGAGGGTTAGATAGTGAAGTACCATTTATAGAATTTCACAAGTACCTTTTAAAAAGCATATATATTTGCATTTTGAAATACTTTAGAAATTACAATTCCCTACATGTACCCAAGTACAGTAAATGTACTTAATGTAAAATATGCTGCAGTGACTGACCTTAAGTGGGAGCGAGAGTGCAAGTGAGTCAGGTCGGGAGACCTCTTGTGACACCCCGTGTAGTGGGAATCAAAACACCAGTCTACACTCTGGATGTCTAGTAAATGGGACCGAGCGTGACCAGGATGATAATGGAAGACAGGGAGACACTGACACAAAAAGGGTTGGGTTTTTGAAAAATAAAGTGAAGTTTTATTTACAGGTGCACTTAACAAAAATAATGTCCTGCGGAATTTATATATTAAAACACAGTTCAATACCGCAAAAGACACACAAAAACAGTAAATAAATGATGTTCAAAAATAGTGACTACAGTAATCCCTCCTCCATCGCGGGGGTTGCATTCCAGAGCCACCCGCGAAATAAGAAAATCCGCTAAGTAGAAACCATATGTTTATATGGTTATTTTTATATTGTCATGCTTGGGTCACAGATTTGGGCAGAAACACAGGAGGTTGTAGAGAGACAGGAACTTTATTCAAACACTGCAAACAAACATTTGTCTCTTTTTCAAAAGTTTAAACTGTGCTCCATGACAAGACAGAGATGACAGTTCCGTCTCACAATTAAAAGAATGCAAACATATCTTCCTCTTCAAAGGAGTGCGTGTCAGGAGCAGTGACTGTCACAGAGATAGAGAGAAAAGCAAACAAAATCAATAGGGCTGTTTGGCTTAAGTATGCGAAGCACCGCAGCACAAAGTTGTTGAAGGCGGCAGCTCACACCCCCTCCGTCAGGAGCAGACAAAGAGAGAGAGAGAGAGAGATAGAGAGAAACAGAGTTTGTTTTTCAAGCACAAATCAATACGTGCCCTTCGAGCTTTTAAGTATGCGAAGCACCGTGCAGCATGTCGTTTCAGGAAGCAGCTGCACAAAAGATAGCAACGTGAAGATAATCTTTCAGCATTTTTAGACGAGCGTCCGTATCGTCTAGGTGTGCGAACAGCCCCCTGCTCAATCCCCCTACGTCAGGATCAGAGAAAGTCAGCGCAAGAGAGAGAGAAGAGTAAGCTGGGTAGCTTCTCAGCCATCTGCCAATAGCGTCCCTTGTATGAAATCAACTGGGCAAACCAACTGAGGAAGCATGTACCAGAAATTAAAAGACCCATTGTCCGCAGAAACCCGCGAAGCAGCGAAAAATCTGCGATATATATTTAAATATGCTTACATATAAAATCTGCGATGGAGTGAAGCCGCGGAAGGCGAAGCGCGATATAGCGAGGGATTACTGTATATACAAAAATAAACAATGCACCAAAACCCATAACCCAAATAAATACCTCCACCAAAAAGTATTCCAGAGATATTTTTACAAAAACAAATATTTACAAAAACAATGCACAAGCCGTAATGTTTGGTTAATCCGAACTGTCCTACCGAGTACCTTTCTCCTAGGCGGTCTAATCAGAAAAGCACCATGCTCTGGGGCAATGCGTTCCTTTTATATTCGGCGCCCTTGTACCGACCAATTAAACTGTCCATTGTCATCCCTCTACAACCGCGCGATGACGAGAACTCGTCGGCGAGAAGTGGCGTCTCTTGCCCTGCAAAAATGCTATATTAAATCGAGCAGCCGGCGCTCACGCGCATAGCTGTGCCGGCTTTTGAGACACAACTGCGCTTCTGCTTTAAGTTACAGTAAGCACTTTTAACTTTTCATGTCCTTCCCCTGAGCTCCTGCCCAGACAACTACACACATGGGATCCCTTTTCTAAACCGCGGTAAACTAATATTATGGCGTTTCACCCTTTCTTTTACACTTTTAGAGTTATGTGGTCGCAGGAGGCACACGCGAGAGTGGAAAACCGTTAATGCCATCCCGGCCGGTTAATGGCAAGGCTGTCTCTCCATACTACACGAGACCTACCGCGACACTCTCCAAAAGGCGCTAATAAGGTCAGAGAAGATGTCCATCTGCATTCTATACAAAAGGAAAAGGCAAGTTTCCTTTCTCTAAACTTTAACTTTTTATTACAAACAAATGCCTCTCAACACTGCAGAGGACACTTGACAAATTTTAATTCTAGTTAATGCCAGTAAGGCACATTACCACACCTCTTCAATTTCAGATGGTACATTGAAACTGAAAATAGTCTTACTTTCCGTGCTGTCAACTACCCATCGCAAGTCAGTGGCACCAACTCTGACTGGGCATACTACCCCACCCACAGAACTCGCCGCAGTGATCACTGCATAACTACTGCAATAAGTAATACACTCAGAGAGGACATAAATGAGATAAAGAGCAATATAAAGAAGAACACAAAGAATATAAGGAAAGATAATGAAAGGATGATGGAAGATATAAAGGACACAACCATGACAAATGAGAACCGGTTTCAGGATACTAAAGACACGGAGCAAAGTAATTGCTATGAGGCAACCTTTAAAGCTATGCTAGAAAAAACAGAGGAAAATCCTAGTAAGTGTGAAAATAAATTTAAAGCACTTGATGCTCAGCATGAAGACGTTAAATAAGCATTTAACAATATGTATTGAAATTGTTGAAAAAATGGCTCCTGCTGTTAATGAAAAAGCAACGGCTACTAAATCTGAATTCAAAGTGCTTGGAGACAGACTAGCTGTGTTGGAAGACAGATACAGAAGAAATAAAATCAGAATTGAAGGTCTCCCTGAAAACTGCAAAAGCCCAAACCCAGTGAAATTCATCGCTGAATTATTTTCTCAAATAATCGGAGAGGACTTCAAATCAGACACCAGTATATCAGCAGCTTACTGCATACGTGGATCAAACGCCTCAAAACCTAGAAGCTTAATTATATGTTTCAATGAATTACAATCTAAGATGAATCTGATGTCACTTCTCAGACTGAAACGAAATTTTATTTGAAAATAACTGTATTCGCATTTTTCTTGATTTTTCACCTTCAACAGCTGCTAAATGTGTCGCATTTTACAGCATTAAAGTTTTGCGCAGAGCCAAAATCAGATACAGCTTCTTGTATCCTGCTAAATTGAGAGTGAATATTTAAGTTTAACATTTTTAATTTTCCAGATGAAGCAGAAAAAGAACTAAATAAACTAATCCCGGCACTTTTTGAAGTACGACTCTGAATCGCATTGTGTCCTGGCAAGGCAAAAAAGACTTTGGCATATTTGCAGTGAGACTTTTGCTGTAATTATACATTTTATTTCCTTTCCTGCTACTTTAACATTTTAATTATAATTGTATATGTATGTGCGTGTGTGTATACATATGTATATTTCTACATATATGTGTCTGTATGTATGTGGATATGTATGTGTATTATCATACACGTGCGCATGGGAGGAAGCTAAAGGGCCTGAATAATGGTTGTTTCATGCCAGACCAAGGAGGAGGCGAGGTGCACTGACTTTCTCTTTCGATCCTCTGCACACCATTCATGGGAAATCCCACACATTTCCGGCACCCATGACAACACCACTTTTGGTTCCATCACCCACGATGACGTCACATTCGGTTCAGGCACCCACGATGACATCAATTCTGGTTCCGGCACCAACTATAATGTCACTTCCTGTCCCAATGTAGTCACTTGCAGTCACGGCCTTTAAAGCAGTCATCTTTACATATCTAAATCGGTTCTGTTTTGGACTTTGTACCGAGCACAACTCAACAAAAGATACCCATTTGCAGCCAGGGCGTATTATACAGGTGGCTGCCCCAAACCTTTGATATCTCCTGTGTATTCTTATCATAGTATACATTATATACAGGGTGAGTCAAAATTGTGTTAAAACTAATGGATTATTTTTATCTCAGCCACACCTTTCCAGGTCAATGGATAGATCGTGGTGGACTATTCCCATGGCCTCCACACTCCCCTGATTTGACACCCTGTGATTTCTGGTTATGGGGTATGGTGAAGGAGCGCGTTCATGATAGCAGGAAAGTTAATGATATCAATGACCTGAAGGACAGAATACAGATTGTAGTATCATTTATTCTGCGAGAAATGTGTGTCCAGGCTTTAAATGGTACTTTTGATTGTTGGTTTTTGTGTGTTGAACATGATGTCTGTCTCAGGTTGAGACATTCCTATAAATTATCTTACACATATGAAGTATGTTTTGTGAATACATTTTTTCCACCATTCAAATGTTAACATAATTTTGGCTCACCCTGTATATATGTCTACGCATGGAAATGTGTGTGTCTGTCCGGCCTGGAAGTGAGAGGTGGAGTCGGGGTAAGGGCTCCACCTCCGAGGATACACAAGTGAGGCCAGCATGTCGGCAAAGCAAAACCTCCGAAGAAAGAGTCACTCGCTTAGCGGCTAATACAGAAACGAGGTGAGCACATCGGTAAAACGGTATCCCCTTTACTTTTCCCCCCGCCGCTAATACACAAGCGAGGCGAGCATGTTGGCAAAGCATAACCTCAGAAGAAAGACAGTCGCTTTGCCGCTAATGCACAAACGATGCGAGCATGTCGGCAACACAAAACCTCCTAGGATAGAGATGTCCGAAGTAGTTCCTTTCAATTACCTGACATCCCTACATTTCAATTTTTTTTCTGACGAATTCAATACCTTCTAGGAAATAGCACAGGCTTACACAGATATACAGTATATATATATATTTTTTTTTTTCAAACATTTTACTTTACATCCTTGGTTTATTGTATTAGGACTGTACTCTTAACCATCATTTGCATCTCCATGGGTACTGTTTAACATTATACCCTGGGTTTATTGTTTTGAGCCTGTTCAAGATCATATCCTATGCATATTCCTTCAACACTGCTGCTTGGGGGCTTGTTTAGTTCTGGACATGCTCTGTCTCTAGATTCTAGAACATTAGATTGGACACCTTCCCTTTTATCATTGCAGGTCAGTTTAAATATCTAGGGGTAAACATCACAAGTAAATATAAAACTGTTTTTCAACAAACAGTATGAACAAAATTAAACAAGACATGCATAGATGGTCTACCCTCCATCTTACTTTAGCAGGAAGATGAAGATGAATATCTTCCCTAAACTTCTGTTTCTATTTCAAATCATCCCCATATACATTAACAAAACAACTTTAAGACATTAGATTCGATCATAACCTCATTTATTTGGATTTCGAAAATCCACGCATCCAAAAAAGCGACCCTACAATGACTTAAATCAGAAGGTGTCATGGCTCTACCTAATTTTCAATCTTATTACTGGCCGGCAAACATACAAGCTATAAAAACCTGGACACTGACACAAACAGATGAACACACACGAGTTTGGTCAGCAATAGAAATGAAATCCTGCTGCACCTCTGCGTAATACAGAGACAGACAGGCAGAGATATACAAATAAACAGGGAAGGCACATGTACTGAAAGAAAAAAAAAATCAACATGTGCGTTGTTCCTGCAGCACTGAATAAGCTCACGTGCTCTAACATCACCCCTCCCCCGATCTGACTCTCTAAGTAACAGCGCAAGTACAGACACAAACCAAGTGCATGTGTGTACTGTATAATATTAACAAAAAGAGCAGCTTACTACTGAAAACGGCAAATATAGGAGTGAGTGGGGATGAAACCAGGACTCTTGATTACACTTGGTTTGCGTCTGTACTTGCGCTGTTACTTAGAGAGCCAGATCGGGGGGAGGGGTGATGTTAGAGCACGTGAGTTTATTCAGTGCTGCAGGAACAACGCACATGTTGATTTTTTTTTTCTTTCAGTACATGTGCCTTCCCTGTTTATTTGTATATCTCTGCCTGTCTGTCTCTGTATTACGCAGTGCTCTGTCTGTCTGTGTGTTATGAATCTTGAAAAAAATAAGTTATAAGGACAGTTGTTCATGTTAATTGCAGTCTCAATTGTTAAAAAAATATTTTAAAAGGAGCATCCCACATGAAAATATAACAATCTCATTAACTGACAGTGCATACCAATTTACAAATTTTATGTCCGTTTGAGGTTAAAAAGAAAAAAAAGAAGTAACACTTTATCCCCAGCGGGGAATTGAACTCATGTTTGTGAGGCAGAGAAAAGCTACTTGTTCTGAGAGGCAAATCTTAGCGGTAAGCCATGGAAACTGTTGCATGGGGTGTGGAGCTTTTGTGGAAGTGTTTATTTGATCTTAGGAACTCGGGCTTTACACATTCTATAGTTTATGCCTACATTTTGTAACATTTATTACTAAAATATGAAAAAGTTTCTGTTTTAACAATGTGTTTACACAGATTACTGTAGAAACGGTACACACATGGAATGCGTGTGTTCCAAATAACAATCTATTATTTCAACTCTAAAACTCCAGTTCACTCCCAGACAATCAATCAAGGCATGAGCTGGGAAAAGTGCGTTCACGTTCTAAGTCGGAGGGGGGATGGAATAGCCGGCTGCTGGCAGCTTTTCTTTTATCAGCACATTTAGAGGACAAAAGACGCTGGCGGAGAGGTGTGAACGGATTTAAGAAGCGATTTAAGGTGGGCCGGATCTACGAGTTTTTTCATAGACTCTGGTAATTCTAGTGTTAAGGTTTGGAAAATGTATGGGATTAAATCATTTAGAGATTTGCATATAAAAAATGTCTTTGCATCCCATGAACTATTACCTCCAAATTTAGTCTCCCATCAACCCAATTTTTCCACTATCTTGAAATTAGACACTTTGCTAAATGAAATCTGCCCAATTTTCCTCATGTCCCACCTATTTCTATTCCAGAAGAGATATTGATCAGTCTTGAAGACTCAAACAGCATTTCTATAATATATAAAGTCATTTTAAAGCCCCTTCCTTTCAAAGATCCCAGAATACAGTGGAAAAAGGATCTTTTACTCAATATTTCAGAAACAGAGAAGAAGACAGCCATGCACAGACTTCACTTTAGCTCCATTTGTGCAAAGCATTCAGTTATTCAACTTAGATGTGTTTGATAAAAAAGTTTATCTCATTTAAAATTGTCCAAAATGTTTCCAGGGCAAGATCCAACCTGAACGTTGCAATCGAGCTCCAGCTTCACTAGGCCACAAGTTTTGAGCATGCAACAAATTAACATCATTCTGGACAAAATTGTTTAAATTCTTATCAGACAGCCTTGGTGTCACAATCACTCCTAACCCATTAACAGCTGTGTTTGGTGTCCTGCCAGGTGGACTTAAAGTGGAGAAGGACAAACAAACTGTAATTGCCTTTACTACACTACTAGCACGCAGACTTATCTTGCTCAACTGGAAGAATCCTAGCCCACCTCTTCAAAAAACACTTTCACAAAAGGTACAAGTATAGTATGTTGACATCATACAAATAACGATCTATTATTTACCCTCTAAAACTCCATCACTTCACTCCAAGATAATCAAAGCTTGAGCTGGGAGAACTTTGTGCCCTTTCTACGGTGGTGGGGGGGATGGTATAGCAGGCTGCTTGTGCTGATCGACACATTTTCAAGACAAAAGATGCTGACGGAGAGGTGTGAAAAAAAAGTTTTTTTCGTAGGCTTTGGTCATTTTAGTGTTAAGAAAAACAAACTGCATAACAATTTTCCCCATCTCACTTTACTGTTATCAGTAATGAAGGCCAGCCACTCCAACATTCAAGGAGAGCACGTTTATGTGAGTGCTTAAAATACTGTTAGTTAAAAAAAAACAAAGCAAAAAACTATTTTGTACATGGAAGGAATATATAAGTCCTAAATATCTGAATAGTTCAAAAGCTTCAAAAATACAAAATGTTAATTGTAAGTTCATGGTTAACTTTTTTTATCCTAAAAGATAGCTCTCATAAGGCACTTCTGAGATTTTAATAATTCTGCTGAAAGTCACAGCGTTAATCTATTCAACCATAATACTGCACATTTATATAAAATAAATGGGAAGGTTTTTACAATACATACATCTTTACAACAAGCTGTGTAAAAATAAAAACAATTTAAAAGTGTTGGAATTTTAAATAACATTGGAATATAAAAAAAAAAATGGACAGGTTACTAGGCCTACTTACTGAATTGTTTTAACCCACTGAAAATAATTTCAGATTACATCAGCCAACCCTTAAACATTCTTTTTAACTTTCATTTAGATTCAGGCTGCAGCGGAATCCTATTTCATTAGCAAAGCACATACATATTTACAAGAAAACTTACATTTTTTAATAAAACTACAACCCCAAATCAGAAAAAGTTGGGACAGTGTGGAAAATGTGAATAAAAAAAGAAAAAAGCAAGTTATAAATTCTCCTCAAATTTTATTTCATTGCAGACAGTATGAAAACAAAATAATTCATGTTTTGTTTTGTCAACATCATTTGATTTGTAAATAAATATCCATTCTTGCTATTCAGGCTTGCAACACATTCCAAAAAAAGTTGGGATGGGGGCAATTAAGGGGTAGTAATGAGGTATAATAACTAAATAATGATGTGATTTGAAACTGGTGATGTTAACAGGTGATTGCAATCATGATTCGGTACAAAAGCAGCATCGAGGAAAGGCCTACTCCTTTAGGAGCAAAGATGGGCAGAGGATCACCAGTTTGCCACCAAGTGCGGGCAAAAATCTTTGAAATGATGAAGAAAAACGTTTCTCAAAGACAGATAGGAAGAGATTTGGGCATTTCTCCCTCTACAGTGCATAACATAGTGAAAAGAATCAGGGAATCTGGAGAAATTACCGTGTGCAAAGGCCAAGGGCACAAGCCTAAACTGAATGGCCGTGATCTCCGAGCCCTCAGACGGCACTGCATTAAAAACCGTCATTCATCAATAAATGATATAACTGAGTGGGCTCAGAACTACTTCAGGAAGTCACTCTCAAGCACTACAGTACGTAGTTACATTAGGAAATGCCAGCTAAAACTGTACTGTGCCAAAAGGAAGCCCTACATAAATAGTGTCCAGAAGCGCCGTCGGTTTTTCACATCTTTTTTGGAAGAAATGGACGCCGTGTGCTGCGGACCAAAGAGGAAAAGGACCATCCTGACTGTTACCAGATACAAGTCCAAAAGCCAGGGCCTGTCATGGTATGGGGTTGTGTCAGTGCCTTCGGCAAAGGTAGCTTGCACTTCTGCGATGGCACCATCAATGCTGAGAAGTATATCTCAGTTTTGGAGGAACAAATGCTGCCTTCAAGACGACGTCTTTTCCAGGGACGCCCATGCTTATTTCAGCAAGACAATGCCAAACCACATACTGCGCGCATAACAAAGGCATGGCTGCGTAAGAAGAGGGTGCGGATGCTTGACTGGCCTGCCTGCAGCCCTGATTTGTCTCCTATAGAGAATGTTTGGCGCATTTTGAAATGAAAAATGCGTCAACGAAGACCCCGTACTGTTGCGCACAAAAATCGTTGTTTGCAGGAAGAATGAGACAAACTAACACCTGCAACACTTAGTCAATTGATTTCTTCAATGCCTAAATGTCTTTTAAGTGTTGTTAAAAGACTGGGGAACTGTACAAAGTGGTAAATGCTGTACTGTCCCAACTTTTTTTGAAATGTGTTGCAAGCCTGAATGGCAAGAATGGATATTTATTTACAAATCAAATGATGTTGACAAAAAAAAACATGAATTATTTTGTGTTCATACTGTCTGCAATGAAATAAAATTTGAGGAGAATTTATAACTTGCTTTTTTCTTTTTTTATTCACATTTTCCACACTGTCCCAGCTTTTTCTGATTTGGGGTTGTACAATCTCATGTGTATGATGCTGCATTGGCAAAAACAATGTACAGTATATACAGCACCGAGGTGCAGAAACAAAGCATTTTGCAAAATCATTAGTGGACCAAAAAAAAAACATTCATCCTTCCATCCATCTGTCCATTTTGTTCCAATTTATGGTCACAGAGGGATGGTGGCTAGTCTGAAACCCCCAAGTCTATGGCAAAGACCAATCCTGGGCAGTATACAAGTATGTTATGAATTCATACCATCCTCAGTTAACCTAACGTGTACAACTGGAGTAATGTGAGAAAAAAAACTCACTGAGATATGGGAAAATGGAACCTTCAAACTCTATACACACACACAAAATAACTAATAAAACCTAGGACACATGAACTGTGGGGAAGTAATGCTAACCATTCTCTCACTATTCTACCCAAAAACACTTATGTGACTAGTGTGTTATTCTACTTTGCAGTCTACTGGGGGGAAACACCCGGTCAGAGAAAGACAAATGCCTGAGTACAATGATATGAAAGATTACCTGTGTTACAGGTCTGACCCTGGACACAGGCAATGACAGGAAAAAGGGATGATGGCAAAATTAGAGGTCATTATAGCTAATACTGGCCAACCACTCCATGAACTGTTGTTCTGGGGCACTAATACCTAAAACTCTTTTTTTTTAAATTCTCTTTATTTATGAAAGTAAATATCAGAACACAACTCCATTGAACAAGTAACAACACAAATAATGTAGCAAGTACAATAATGAACTTCAAATACAATAAGAAAACTTCAGCATTCAGCCCTCTCACAAAGAGCAATGCAATTAGTGTGTCTAAATTAAAATAGTTCTTTGTGTAGGATAAAGCAGGAGGTACAATAAAAAAAAATTAAGAATGGACTTGGCATGAGCTCTTGGCTAGTTCTGAATAAGTTTTGAACAGAGCCTTGTAAGGAGAAATTAATGTTTTCCAATGTGAAATAATATTGAATATTGTTTTCCTTTAAAGATATAAAAGGTGGAATGATATTCTTCCAGTTGAGCAAAATGTAGCTAGTATCACCTCAGGGCTAAGGATAGGTGAAAAGTAAGGTGAGATAGATTTTTATATTGAAGGAAAAGCTTGTAGCTGGAAGATTACATTTGGAGCATAAACTAAATTATTAATATGTAGATTTCTACAACCTACTACTATCATCCACAGATTCAATACTGTATAGGATAGTCAAAGCTGAAATAGAAGATTATCATGCATAGTGGCAACAGATAAGAGATTCCTCTGCCTTAATATGTTCTACATTGGTTCATATCTTTAGTAAGTTATGAACAATTGGGTTTTGGTTAATCAACCATAATTAGTGTTAACTGCTGTGCACAGCAGAGAACACAAATAAGACTTAGAACAACAGGTGTAGGTCTGTGGACTTCTGCTAGTCCCCAGTGTTTTAATGTACAAATATCAGCAGCTCTTAAAGTTGCCCTCTTCTGCTTTAGACTTTTTAAAATATTTTTATTTTTAGAACATTGATTTTTGCAGCTAAAGCAGTATAGACAGAGTACTACCTATGAATATCTTGTTTGACATTTTCCATAGTACTTAAAAATTTCATCCAGCATGGTCTGACATGTCAGAGAATTCACTAAAAAATCTATCTATGCACCTATCAGTCTAAACTGAGTTTGTATAATGAAGTTCAAGCCTTCAAGAACACATAAAGGCAACTGACAACTAAAACTTCTTACCCAGGCAATAATTAGATGGTAGATGCTCAATAAAACTCTTCACATCTCAATAAAACAAGTTTTGGATTACTCCACACCCAGATTGTCTTTAGATCTGTAATAAAACTATCAAACCAAGGCAAATTGCAAATCATAAAGCTACACAGTTCTCAGTATATGAGACTTTCTGCTGTCTCTTTTTCAGTGTACCTTAAAGGTCAGAACTTCCTGGATGCATAATTTATTGTTTTTTGTACATTTTACATGCATGTTAGAGATAATCTACTTTAGACAAAAATCACTACTGGAAAGCCATCAGTCATAAACTGCCTATCCCAATGACATCACTACATGGACGTGTGATAAATTTCAGCAGATGAGCACTAATAAAATTGAAATATTTTCTAGTAACCTTTCCCACAAGCCTTGAAGTCATTTAGGCCATTAGTGTATTCTTTGAACATTACATTTTGGCTGCAGACATCTTCACAGTGCTGGAATGAATCATATCCGTGTACCTCTAGTATAGAAAAACTACTTAAATCTTCATCATTTCTTGTTTGGACTACTGAAGTTTTGCCAGCCTTTTTTCACTATTCAGAACATTTCTTATGCCATTTGTGATGAATATGCATTTAGCTTTGTGGCTCCTAATCCCTGGAACTCTTTTACAAGGTCTTTGAGACATTCAGCATTCATTACGTTTGCCATTATTTATTTTACAACTGACTCCTTTGTATTACTATAATGATTTTGATTGTACCATTGTATCATCTTATCATCTGATCTTTTACTGTCTGCACCTATTCCACCAACACTAGATAGTTTAGTTGACCACTATAACACAGCCCTTCACTCAGCATTAGATAAAACAGCTCCTTTAAAACATAAGGAGGTTTCCTTTAAGCGCTCAGCTCCTTGGTATAACTCAGAATTGAGATCTATGAAAGCAGCTGGCCGACGCCTTGAGAGAATGTCACTTAAGACTGGCCTCACCGTGCACACCCAGGCTTTCTCTGACCACCAAAGAGCTTACAGAGAAGCACTAACTTCTGCCAAGAACACCCATTATGGCAGAATAATAGAAAGTGGCCATGATAACCCAAGGGTTTTGTTCTCTGTAATTAATAAACTACTCGAACCTGCATCTGGTCCAACTACCTCTTCTACTGAAGTCTGTGAGGAATTCCTCCACTTTTTCCGTAACAAAATTAAAGATCTAAATAATTCAACTAACATAAATATATCATCTGTTTATATCTCTCCCTGTTTTCCCACTCCATCCAGCTCCTTCTCTAAGTTCTCACCAGTCACTTCTGCATTTGTTAATAACCTGCTTTGTAAGATGAGGCCGACTACTTGTGTACTGGACCCCATCCCCACCACACTACTTAAATCCTGCCTTCATGCCATAATCCCGACTGTTACAACAATAATAAACTCATCCCTTGACACTGGCTCCATGCCGCTCACTTTTAAAATTGCTTCTGTAACCCCAATGTTAAAAAAGTCTGGCCTTGATGCTGACAATCTTAACAATTTCCGGCCTATTTCCCACTTACCTTTCCTGTCAAAAGTTCTTGAGCGTGTTGTAGCTTCCCAACTCACCAATTACCTAACCTCTAATAATTTGATGGAACCCTTTCAGTCTGGTTTCAGGGCGCGGCACAGCTGTGAAACTGCTCTGCTACGGGTAACCAATGATTTGCTTATGGCAGCAGACTCTGGACAAACTAGCATATTAATTCTATTAGACCTCAGTGCAGCATTTGACACTGTCAGACATGACATCCTACTGTCCAGAATGGAGAACATGCTGGGTATCTCTGGCACTGCCCTCCAGTGGTTCAAGTCCTATCTGACTGATAGGCAAGAGTTTGTTAGTCTTGGCAACAGCAGATCCAACTCCGTGCCAGTCACACAAGGAGTCCCTCAGGGCTCTGTCCTTGGTCCTCTGCTTTTCTGTATTTATATGCTTCCCCTTGGCCATATTATCCGTAGTTATGGATTGGGTTATCATTTTTATGCAGATGATACCCAGCTCTACTTCAATGTTAAAAGTGGAACTTCATCAGAGCTTTCTCAGCTCACAACCTGCCTTAGTGAAATTAAAACCTGGATGGAGCAGAACTCTTTAAAATTAAATTGCAATAAAACTGAACTCCTGCAAACTGGGACTAAAATGCAACTTAATAAAATGAGCTCCTTCCCAGTCCATCTTGGCAGTGATCTCATCAGACCTGCCTCTACTGTAAAAAATCTTGGTGTCATTTTTGATTTCTCCCTCACTTATTCCGCCCACATAAATCACATTAAGAAACTTTCTTACTTTCACCTCCATAACATATCCCGTGTTCGCTCCTTCCTCTCCTTCTCTAATGCTGAGAAACTTGTCCATGCTTTTATCACATCCCGCATCGATTATTGTAATTCCCTACTGGCAGGTGCCCCTTCTAATCTTATATCACAGCTCCAGCTTATTCAAAACTCAGCTGCAAGAGTCCTTACTCGAACCAGCAGCAGCGAGCACATCACACCCATCCTGCTCTGTCTTCACTGGCTCCCTGTGTTCTACAGAATCGAATATAAAATCCTACTAATAACCTACAAAGCTTTAAATAACCTCGCACCAAACTACATCAGTGACCTCCTCCATCACTATGTGCCTGCCCGCTCACTAAGGTCCTCTGATTCTGGTAATCTTGTTGTGCCCCTCACTAATCTACACTCTATGGGTGACAGGGCCTTCAGCTGTATAGCGCCCAGACTCTGGAATGACCTACCAAAATTAATCAGGTCAGCTGACTCCATGAATTCTTTTAAAAAACAACTCAAAACTCATCTGTTCAGGAAGGCTTTTAGCTCTACTTGACTTTATTACCTTTCTCTCAGTTTACTTCTCTGTCAAGATGCCAATGTAACCTGTATGTGTGTGCTAGACCATCAATTATGTTGTCTGCTTTTTTTCAGAATTTACTGTCTTAATCTTCTTTATTTATTTATCTGGTTTGTACAATGCTATATACTGTATATTCTGCCGTTCCTTATTATATTCTGTAAGTGCCTTGAGCATGGGAAAGGCGCTATATAAATAAAATGTATTATTATTATTATTATCAACACATACTGTGAAACAACCCCTGTGTAATTTTGATCCATATTGACTTTTGTAGGCTTCTCAAAGTTTATTCCCCTTCACTTCACTATGTACTCAATGATTTTTTACTTTACTGAATAAAGCCTGTGTGGTATGCTGAACTTGTGTCTGTGTCTGTCTGCGTTGGGTTTGAGGAATTGGAGTGCCCCCTGCAGGCCACAGAAGATAAATAAGAAGTAGACCGAATATTTGAGGTTTAATGATGGTTAGGATTCAGAAGTTTGTCTGCAGTGAGAGCTACTGAATAGATTTGATAAGTTTAAATATCTAGGATGAATGGTAGCTCAAAACAGAGAATTAGATGTAAAGATGACCCACAGAGTGCAGTGTGGATGGAACAATTTATAGAAGGTATCAGTATTGTGTGATTGAAGAATTAAGGCGAAGGTTAAAGTAAGACCAGCAATGATGTATGGAGCTGAGACATGGGCAGTGAAGGAGTGCAGGAGAAGAAGTTGCATGTGGCAGAAATGAGAATGTTGAGATAGATGTGTGAAGTTACAAAAGAGGACAGAATAAATATGAGACAATCAGAGGACAATAAAAGTGGGAGAGCTTCTAACAAAGTACAGGAATGTATGATGTTGAGATGAGAATTCACAATGAATATGTGAACAAAATAGTGATAGAAATGGAAGTACAGGGGAAGAGAAAGTGAGGGACGTTTAAGCAGAGGTGGATGGAAAAAGTGAAAGAAGATTTGAAGGCAAAGGGTTTAACAAGGGGGAGGTGCAGGATCGGTCCTATGGGGAAGGTTGATTAGACACATTGAACCTACAAAGAATTGGGATGAAGATGAAGAGGAAAAAGAAGAAGAATGTTACAACAGCATACTCCTCAAACAAATAAAAATAGCATAACACATACAACAATTTACAGTACTTCAAAACCAATTTAGATAAAACAAAGGAAGAACAAAAATGCAAAGTAAATGATCAAAACAAATTCAACCTCTACCCAAGAGAAAGAAAAACAAAGAAAAAAGACCCTATCTAACTTTTTAAATACAGGTGCTGGTCATAAAATTAGAATATCATGTCAAAGTTGATTTATTTCAGTAATTCCATTCAAAAAAGTGAAATTTGTATATTAGATTTATTCATTACACACAGACTGATGTATTTCAAATGTTTATTTCTTTTAATGTTGATGATTATGACTGACAACTAATGAAAGTCCCAAATCCAGTATCTCAGAAAATTAGAATATCAATTAAGACCAATGCAAAAAAAGGATTTTTAGAAATGTTGGCCAACTGAAAGGTATGAACATGAAAAGTATGAGCATGTACAGCACTCAATATTTAGTTGGGGCTCCTTTGGCCTGGATTACTGCAGCAATGCGGTGTGGCATGGAGTCAATCAGTCTGTGGCACTGCTCAGGTGTTATGAGAGCCCATGTTGCTCTGATAGTGGCCTTCAGCTCTTCTGAATTGTTGGGTCTGGCGTATTGCATCTTCCTCTGAACAATACCCCATAGATTTTCTATGGGGTTAAGGTCAGGCGAGTTTGCTGGCCAATCAAGAGCAGGGATACCATGGTCCTTAAACCAGGTACTGGTAGCTTTGGTACTGTGTGCAGGTGCCAGGTCCTGTTGGAAAATGAAATCTGCATCTCCATAAAGTTTGTCAGCAGCAGGAAGCATGAAGTGCTCTAAAACTTCCTGGTAGATGGCTGCGTTGACCTTGGACCTCAGAAAACACAATGGACCAACACCAGCAGATGACATGGCACCCCAAACCATCACTGACTGTGGAAACTTTACACTGGACCTCAAGCAACATGGATTCTGTGCATCTCCTCTCTTCCTCCAGACTCTGGGACCTTGATTTCCAAAGGAAATGCAAAATTTACTTTCATCAGAGAACATAACTTTGGACCACTCAGCAGCAGTCCAGTCCTTTTTGTCTTTAGCCCAGGCGAGATGCTTCTGACGCTGTTTCTTGTTCAAGAGTGGCTTGACACAAGAAATGCGACAGCTGAAACCCATGTCTTGCATACGTCTGTGCGTGGTGGTTCTTGAAGCACCAACTCCAGCTGCAGTCCACTCTTTGTGAATCTCCCCCACATTTTTGAATGGGTTTTGTTTCACAATCCTCTCCAGGGTGCGGTTAGCCCTATTGCTTGTACACTTTTTTCTACCAAATCTTGCCCTTCCCTTCGCCTCTCTATTAATGTGCTTGGACACAGAGCTCTGTGAACAGCCAGCCTCTTTAGGCCTCTTTAGCCTTTTATGTCTTGCCCTCCTTGTGCAAGGTGTCAATGGTCGTCTTTTGGACAACTGTCAAGTCAGCAGTCTTCCCCATGATTGTGTAGCCTACAGACCTAGACTGAGAGACCATTTAAAGGCTTTTGCAGGTGTTTTGAGTTAATTAACTGATTGGAGTGTGGCACCAGGTGTCTTCAATATTGAACCTTTTCACAATATTCTAATTTTCCGAGATACTGAATTTGGGACTTTCATTAGTTGTCAGTTATAATCATCAACATTAAAAGAAATAAACATTTGAAATACATCAGTCTGTGTGTAATGAATGAATCTAATATACAAGTTTCACTTTTTGAATGGAATTACTGAAATAAATCAACTTTGTCATGATATTCTAATTTTATGACCAGCACCTGTATAATAAAGCAATTAATTGCATAAGAGAATTAATCACAGACCTGTCATGTTTATTCAAAAATTATATTAATACATTCTTGTTATGTTTTTTCATATCCTCTTTAAGGGATTTTGATATTTTATAATTTGAGATAGTATTTGATATTCTCTAATTTGAGATAGTAAAGAACACTTCTTAGTCAATGATTTAAAGGTGATAGATTGTGATTCTTCTTGTTAAGCAAAATAAGTCTATGTGCTATTAGTGTGGTATATTATATTACAATCTATTTCTGCCTAAGCACTTTAATCCCATGCATGAGTACATCAGAGTTAATGGATCAGGAAAGATTGTGACACTAAGTTTATTCAAGAATTGATTAAAGATTTTTGTCTAAAATGATATTAATTTAGTGCATTCTGAAAGCATTTTTTTCGCAGCACCCAATGATGCTATCCAAGGCCAATGTTACCGAGCTGTAAAAGCCATGCACAGAATTTTCATGCATGCATACTGTAAGCCTACTCCATCTTACATTTACGTCACTACCCAGTTTGCTTCACACATGTATGATGTCACTATGTGCTGCTCCAGCCAGATTTGCACTCCTCATACATTTAACAAAAAAATAAAGTATTTTCATTTGAGGGTACATTAGCTGACCAATCAGAATATTATGAGTAAAGTCTCCAAATATACTGTATAATATCCATCCCACAGCGCTGCGTGGCTAATTTGGTATACCGGCTGAATGCATTCACAATTAGCCACATGGCCAGCAAGAAGTTAAAACAAATCTTTAAGGAGTCCTCTTCTGCTGGCTCCCTGAGTCAGAAAACACATGGGATTCAGGTATATAAACTCTTTTATATATTCTTTTTTACATATTGACAGTTTGTGGCCCTTTTGAAATTATTCACACGTCATAAATGTAGGAAGGACAGTCCTTGCGTGTGTGTGAACTGTTAAGGTTTGAATCTAATGATTGCATATAGCACTGAACTGACCTCTCTGTACTATTCTTTCCTCTGCATGTCCTGGAGTACAAAAGAAACAGCACCATACAGCAACATGTGGGGACTGGCAAGATCGTGTGGGTGGGGGGAGAATTAAACATGCAGTCACTGATTACAACCGCAAGATGTTATGCGAGTGAATATGAATAATATGAATAATGTTGCATCCGTGCCACAGTTTTTCCCGAAATGTACTATACAGGTCATAAAATGAATAATTCCAAATAACATATATACCTATGTTTGTGTTTTTCATAGACCATAAGGTACATAGTAATTCAGCGTAAGCAGGAACACTCAATAAAACTGAATAAAAAAAAATCAAGTGACGGTTAGATATACAAGGAAGGCAGATTCACCAGCGTTTGTGTGTCAGCTTTTATCCATCCAGATCAGAGAATGTCCAGTTCCATTGCCTCAAAACACCACTCACATCTACAGTTATTCCCAGTTTCAAATAAAAACTAACAGCGTCAGATCCCTAGGGCAGTAGTATATATCGTGATCATGACTGAGAGAATAAAAGTGAAAAAAAAAGGTAACTTTTACAAGTACTATAAATGTACACCGTCTGTTACAGACGCAAACCAAATGTATGTGTGTACTGTATAATATTAACAATAAGACCAGCTCACTACTGAAAACAGCAAATATAGGAGTCAGTTGGGATCGAACCGGGGACTTTTGATTACAAGTCAGCAAATCTTACTGCTACGCCACGGAAGCTGTTGTATCATCCTTGAACCTTTTCTGAAAGTGTTTATTTGATCTTTGGACTTCAAGCTTCACGCATTATATAGTTTATACTGTACCAACATTTTGTCATTTACTACTAAAATATGAAGAACGTTTCTGTTTTAACAATGTGTTTACACAGATTATTGTAGAAACGGAACACACATGAAATGCATTTGTTCCAAATAACAATCTATTATTTCCACTCAAAAACTCCAGCACTTCACTCCCAGATAATCAAGGCATGAGCTGGGAGAACTTTGTGCATGTTCTGCGGCGGTGGGGGGATGGAACAGCAGGCTGCTTGTTTTATCGGCACATTTACAGGACAAAAGACGCTGACAGAGAGATGTGATGGGATTTAAGATGGGCCGGATCTACGAGTTTTTCGTAGGCTCTGGTAATTCTAGTGTTAAGATGGACAAAAAAAGTGAGAAACAATGTCAGTTTACGCTGAAAGAAAAATTAACATTCCTGGAAAAAGCTGATACTGGAATGAAGAAAAATGATGTTGCAAAAGCATTTTGGTATCGCGCTTTCATCTTCCTCTAATGACTCATTTTCATTCTGTATTTTCATACCTGCTTTTCTATAAAAAATACTCTAATATCTCGTTTTCATTCTGTATTCATACCTGTATTTCTTTTTTAAAATAAATTACATCAAACATGTGGTTTTCATTCTGTATTTATACTTGTATTTCTGTTAAAATTATTACATCTAACTTCTTGTTTTCATTCTAAATTTTCATACCTGCATTTCTATAAAAAAAAAAGTTACATATAATTTCTCATTTTCAAATAAAATAATTTTTTCAGTTTAAGAAGTGCTGTTTTTTATACAGGTATTATCAAGCTTGGGTTACAGAGTTGTATGAGAGACAGAAAGGTGAGTCCAGGTTTTCAAAGTAAATACAGGTATTTTATTACTGTATAGACAAGGCTTTACCCTTGTTTACTGTTTACCAGATGCAGCAGAGCAGCTACGGAGCTGTCCATGCACCACTGCCATTAGACATGAAAAATTGCCAGCAATGGCAATCACAATACTATACGTATTTTCCCCATATTCGTTGTAACAAAATTTCTGTTATAATGAAATATTGTTATGGTCCCATGAGTTTCGTTATAATGGGTTAACACCTGTATTATGCTAACTTATATGTTCTGCACAGTGCTGAGAATGTGCCTTATGTAAACAATGGACAGAGCAGAAATGATTGACAGGTTGCACGAATAGCACCACTATCCAGTAGGGTGGATGGATGACTAAAGACAGTGTGGTGTCCTGAACAGGAAAAAAGAGATGTAATCAAGTTGTGACAGGGAAAGAGACAGTTTGGTGCTGTTTTTTGTTGTTGACTACCAGAACTCTTAGATGTGTACCAGCTCTCATCTTGGTTATCAGTTCTGCTCGACTGACCTCCATCCCCCCATCATGGCACTGAAAACTTCAAGAGGAACAACTGACCGCCCAAACCTGCTCATTGATCACATTGTTGCAAACTCCAATAGAGACCCAATCTCCTCACACCTCCTCTTAAATTGTGCTGTATCCCATTGTCAATTTTAGATAGTCACGCTTATATTTCTAACAGGAAGTCACAGAAATTGTATCACAATGCATAAAATTAATGCTTCAGGCTTCTCACTTTTAATTTTAAGACATTGGTTTAACACATGTACGGTATCAGTACTGATGTATATCCACTTCAAGTTCTGCTTCACATATACATATCTAATAATGATAATAATATACAGTACATTCAAATTTCACATTATTCCTGCTGATTACACATTTTGGAATGAAAGAATACACTTTCCTGTAAAAATGTGTTTTACAATGGTCATCAGTAAAAGTCAAATCGCTAGGAAAAGCAAGAATTAATTTATTGCAGGAATGTTTTACTTATGGACAATTGTGTACAGCATGTTCAAGAGTAAGCAGTTCCTGGTACCTAATAATATAATTGTAACTTACTGTTTGACTGATGCTTTTTTCCAAGGTAACTTAAAACATTTGAGATACAGGTGGTAGCATTTGTTTTTCCAATTGGGGCACCAGCAGATATAGCACACAGTGTTAGTAGCAGGATTTGAACCCACAACCTCAGGGTTTGAATTCCTAGGTCTATAGCCTTAACCATTTCACC
Organism: Erpetoichthys calabaricus; assembly: GCF_900747795.2. Lineage (NCBI taxonomy): Eukaryota > Metazoa > Chordata > Cladistia > Polypteriformes > Polypteridae > Erpetoichthys > Erpetoichthys calabaricus. The sequence goes on from NC_041398.2 coordinate 176,184,645, forward strand.
ACTCCACTTGCCAATAACATTAGCCCTTGGTAAAAAGCCTATAAACCTTGTATAAAGTGAAATAATTTGTTAGTTACATAGTAATTCTGATACACATGATTAACTGACAGCATAATATATAAATATTTTATTGTGATGTTATGATGAGAAGTATAACTTTATCCTTTATTTTTTTACAAACAAATTAATACAGGATTGAGAATTATGTATTTCAAATCATTTTACTTGTTACTTAAGAACATCACTGTAACTTGTGTTTAGCAAAGGTTGGCTTTTTAAGCCTTCAACACCTGGGGGTTATTTTCCGTACGTTGCTTAAATCATCCGAAATCACATGCCTCATCTTGGATGAGTTAATGCCAGTGAAACTCATCTGGGATAAGTCGGTTTTTCAAACGTAGCCATATAGTAGATTAGTTTAGCTGGATCTAATCATCCGAGATGAATGCGCGCACCCGCGCTGAGTGAAAAGCCCATATATATTGAGTCTAGAAAACATGATCAGCAAGTCTTTGATAGGCTGTAACAAAATGACGAAAGAACGGGCGCTTTTTTTTTCACACAAGCGGAGCAAGACCTTTTATTCGAAGGACATGAAGAATTTCAAGGTTTAATATGCACAAGGGGTAACACTGCAAAAGCAGCAAAAACCAGAAAAGACGGCTGGCAAAAAGTGGCTGACAAATTAAAAGCGTTTGCATTGTACTTACTGAAATTAGCGTTTCATTTCCTATGTGTCAGATTAATTATTATTTAATATGTCATAATTCCAGATCAAACGTGAGCACAAGGAGAACACGGGAACAGGTTAAAGTGAAGTACAAGAATATACTTTCATCCATTTTCCAACCCGCTGAATCCGAACACAGGGTCATGGGGGTCTGCTGGAGCCAATCCCAGCCAACACAGGGCACAAGGCAGGAACCAATCCCGGGCAGGGTGCCAACCCACCGCAGGACACACACCCACACACCAAGCACACACTAGGGCCAATTTAGAATCGCCAATCCACCTAACCTGCATGTCTTTGGACTGTGGGAGGAAACCGGAGCGCCCAGAGGAAACCCACGCAGACACGGGGAGAACATGCAAACTCCACACAGGGAGGACCCGGGAAGTGAACCCAGGTCCCCAGGTCTCCCAACTGCGAGGCAGCAGCGCTACCCACTGCGCCACCGTGCCGCCCAGAATATACTGTACTTCAAACTGGTAAATATTGGTATATATCTAATTTAAAGAATTGTTGACATAAAGAATCATATATAATATAAAGAACATTAATTTTAAAGCTAATAAGAAGGCTGTAGCAAAGCGTATGTTCAGGACTTATAGTGTTCACTCCGGAGTGTCGATCAGGACACTGGCAAATGATGCAGAATATTCCACACAGCAGCTTAGTTTGAAATTGAACTTATTTATTTGGAGATATACACCTGCATTCGAATAGGTATAGGTGTATTTGTATTTGTGTGTGTGGTCTACAATAAAAAAGAATACATAAAACTTATTGATAAAGTACCCAAAGTCCACTAGATGGCAGTATTACTGAAATTAAGCACTAGCTTACCGGCAGTATAGAAGTCAAATCAATAACGTAATCAGTACATTTAAACGACTTTACATCTTAACATATAAAAACATAAAATACAAGGAAAATGCAAACGAACCCACCTCTGGTCATCAACGCACACTTATCTTAACTCGGTACACTGCTGATTCTTACTTATAACAAATAAATGTTTCTTTTGCGGATTGACTATTGCGACACTCACGCACCTTCTTCACTTTTTAACATCCCATAATAGACACTCTCATGCATGCTGGGAGGTGCACCATTAAATGTGATCCGTGTCTCTTTATAATTGATACCTCTCTAACATTGCCGCCCCCAAATATGCTATGCATATTTGCTATTTATTTCAAACAAAAAATATTATTAAACTTATGATTTATTAATATCAGAGTCCTGATGTTGAATGTCCGGAAGGGGAATAAGACGAGCAACAGGCCTAGTATAGAGTCTATCCTTCACCTTCACCTCTACAGCTCTTACATGACCATCTGGGCTAGGGAAGGTTCTAACAATTCGGCCTATTAACCAAAGTGCTCGAGGAAGCTGAGGATCAACGAGCATGACTACCATTCCTTCTAGTAGGTTTTCAGGCTCCTTATGCCACTTCTGTCTGGCCTGTAAACTGGGTAGATAGTATTTAACAAAACTTGACCAGAATTGTTCAGTAAGCACTTGACTCTGTCTCCATCTCCGCTGCCCCATCAGCTCATTAACGGGATAGACAACCTGTGGTAGAGAACTATCAGGCCGCCCCATCAGCAGGAAATTAGGTGTAACTGGGTCCAAGTCGGCAATGTTTGATGACACATACCCCAGAGGCTTACTGTTCAAGATTCCTTCTATTTCAATGAGAACGGTTTTAAGTACTTCTTCAGACACCGACTGTGAACCTATTGTGGTGTAAAGGGCCTGCTTCACGGACCGAATTTCTCTCTCCCATGTGCCACCAAAATGTGGTGCTCCTGGTGGGTTAAATCGGAAATTGATTTTTTGCTTTGCAAGCAATTTCTGAAGCTCTGAACTAAGGGTGGAAAATGTTTCTCTTAACTCCCTCTCTCCACCATGGAAATTTGTGCCTTGGTCAGACAATAGCTCGTATGGTGTGCCCCTTCGAGCTATGAACCTCCGGAGTGCCATTAGGAATCTGTGTCAATACTATTGAGAACATCCAAATGCACACATCGGGTAGTGAGACACTTAAAGATAATGCCACATCTCTTCTCACAACGCCTACCTATCTTAACCTGAAATGGTCCAAAGCAGTCCATGCCAGTGCTGAAAAAAGCAGGTTTTTGAAGCCTCAATCTTGCTAGGGGTAGGTCTGCCATTTTAGGGATAAGGGGCTTTGCCTTTTGTTTACGGCAATCGGTGCAAGTATGTTGGAATTTGCGAACTGCTTCTCTGCCTCTTAGGATCCAGACATTTCTCCTTAATTCGGCAAACACTCTCTCTGGACCTGGATGATGAAGTTTGGCATCATATTCTTGAATAATTAATTTAGTGACTGGATGGTGAGGGTCTAAAACAATAGGATGAATTGATGACTGCTCAATCTCTTCAATACGGCGCAATCGCCCTCCAACTCGGATAAGCTGACATGATGTGTCAAACTCTGGTGCTAAAGTAAGAAGTCGGCTGGTGGCAGGAACAGGTTTTCCATTCTTCAGCAACATATATTCCTCAGGAAAACTGTCTAACTGTGAATTTTGAAAGATAAGAAATTCTGACATTCGATAGTCTTCAGCGGTAGGAATGGTTTAGTCACTCCTGCTTTGAACTACAGCTTCTACTAATTCCATCCATGTATGGTATTCCTTAGGGTTAGGAATTAGATGAGACGTCACCGTACTACCACAGAAGACACTCTTCCGTTGCTCTGCTTCAACTTCTGGAACCGTAATATTCGGCCTTACTGGCCATTCTGACTCAGGTTTATAAAGGAATAATGGGTCTTGATTCCATCTGTGTGGTACAGACAATTCAGCTAGTGTTCGACCCCGTGTGATATCATCTGCTGGATTCCTGTTGGAGTCCACATGCCTCCAAGAATGGTGATCTGTTAATTCTTGGATTTCAGCTATTTTGGTTCCCACAAATACTTTAAAGCGGCAGGATTCATACTGAAGCCAGGATAACACAGTTGTGGAATCAGACCACAGAACCACTTGGTTTATTGTTAAAGTAAGCTCATTTTCTAAGAGTTTAGCTACCTGTGCTCCATTTAACGCTGCACATAGCTCTAATCTTGGTATGGTTTGTCGACGCTTTGGTGCAACTCTAGATCTGGCCATAATGAAGGTAAGATGAATATTACCATCTTTATCTTCGGTTCTTAGGTAAGAAACGGACCCATAAGCTTGTTCAGAGGCATCACAGAATATGTGAATCTGTCTGGTAATAGGAAATAAGTCCATATCAACAGGTGTATAACATCTTGGGATACTAATGTTATCCAGAGCGTGAAGTTCTCCTTCCCATTCATTCCAGGCTCTTAATAGATCTTCAGGCAACATAGGGTCATCCCAATCTCTTTGTTTATCCCACAATTTTTGGACCAGGACTTTGGCACGTATGGTGAATGGAAGAATATACCCCAAAGGATCATACTGACTGGCGAGTACTCTGTATATGTGCCGCATAGTAACAGTTGTCTTCTGCACTGGATGAGACTTGTACTTGAACGTGTCTGAGGAACAATGCCACTTCAAGCCTAAAGTGGATTCGGTGGAATCTGATCGATCCTGAGACAACCAGAGTTCTGTACTGATTGAACGAGCTTCTTGTGGCAGATGTTCTAGTATCTTGGGAAAATTGCTAGTCCATTGACGAAGGTCAAATCCACCATTTGACAAAAGATCTCTTAGTTTGTCTATCAGTTGCTTTGCCCTCTGGGTTGATGGTAGACTCTGCAAATAGTTGTCTACATAGAAGTTCCTTTCAACTAAGGATCGGATCTCATCCCCTGATTCAGTGTTGTCCATTACATGTCGTTGAAGAGCAAAAATTGCACAACAAGGACTACAGGTGGTGCCAAAGGGAAGTACTTGCCATTCATAGATAAGGGGGGAAATGCTACTTTCCAAATTACGCCATACAAAACGGAGAAGAGGTTTATCTTCAGGTAAAAGGCGGATCTGATGAAACATTCCTTTAATGTCGCTACCTACTGCTACAGGATGTTCCCTAAAACGTAAGAGCACTCCTAATAGGGACGGACTGAGGGCTGGCCCAGGGAGCAGGTATTCATTCAGGCTATGTCCATGATATTTAAAGGAGCAATTGAATACAACCCGGTTCTTACCATTATGCTGAACCAGATGGTGAGGAATAAACCAAGATTCTTCAGAGGAGGTGATTGTTTCTGCTGGTAACTTAATAACATATCCAGCCTCCTCCAGTTTTTTAATTTCTTCATTGTATGCAGCTGCCTTTGTAGAGTCCTTTGACAGACGTCTTTCAATGCTTCGCAAACTCGGCATAACAGCTTCTTGGTATGCTTGTAGACAAGGCATATCTTTCTTGCGTAGCAGTGGTGTGGCATAGCGGTTTACACCATCTACAATTACCTTTATCGTTTTTGCATGCAGTAGATCTATGGCCTCTTGATCTTGTTTAGACCTTGTTAGGAGTCTCTCATTTCTGTAAGGTATGATGTCTGTTTGCCAGAGTCTTTCAACATTTCTGAAAAGTTCAGACATTAAAGGGGTGAGGGTAATATGAAGGCATTGCTGTGGTTGCAGGTTCTCCTTAAGTAGTTGCACTGGACCTTGTAATGTCCACCCTAATCTGGTCTTAACTGCTGCAGGACCACCTGGTGGTCCAAGGCGCACAGGTGCAATAGGGGTGATCAAGTGTAGATGATCAGCTCCAATCAACAAGAGAGGGCATGCTTTATGCACAGGTTGTAGTGGAAGACCCTTTAAGTGATTGTATCGTTGCTGTAGGTCTGCTATTGGGTATGAATGTTCTGCCAGACTCAGTTGATCATCTGTAAAGGCTCTTGTGATAAGATAATTCTTGTTAGGTTGTGAAACTGAAGCTATTCTGAAGGATACTGAAGCACCATGCAGTGTCTTCACATCTTGTCTAATAGTCCTTAGTATTAGATCCTCTGGTTCTCCTTTCAGACCTAGTTTCTGGGTAGCATCAGATAACAGGATTGTTCTCTCTGATCCATCATCAAGAATAGCATAAGTGTCTAAAACTTTATCTTGGTGTTGTAGATGAACTTTGATTATTTTAAGGAGGACACGACTGGAGCCTTCAGGTTTATCTAGGTAAAGAGTTTCACTTGTAGAACTCACTAAACAAATTTCTTCCTTTGGTGATCTATCGTTTACTTCATGCAGGATTTGAAGATGCTTCCTGTTACAAAGATGACATGGTTTCTTCAGTGTGCACTGAGCAGCTTGATGGGCTCGTCCACACCTCCAGCATCTATTCTTAGTTTTAATCCAGTTGATTATCTGCTCCTTATTAAGCTGTTGAAATTGAGAGCATTGACTCAGGTAATGCTCAGTGCTATCACAGTATGGGCAGAAAACTTTGCTCTTCTCAGACTTCTTACTTGTAGACTGTGACACGGATGCTGATGATGTCAAAGTAGGTGACGCTGAAGATTGCTCTGTGCCATGAAAGATAGTGGTCTGTCGGGTTTTAGCTCCTATATCTCTTCTGTTGTCTGGTCTGTGCATTGCTCGATCCTTGTGTCCTTTGCCTCTGGTCTGGCCTTCATAGTTTTGGCACCAAGATTCAAATTTAAGCCATTTTGCTAAATCCAGAAGGGTATAAATAGTGCCTGGTTGGTAGCACATTTGTCTTCTAAAGGATGATCGCAACTCCGAAGGTAATTTGGTTAGTAAACGAGCGACATGTGAGCCACAATGTAATTCGATATCACCTTTTGGACCTAAAGTTTGGAGTAGACCCACTAAGGCTTGTATCTGAAGGGCAAACTTTTCAAATCCTGCTGCATCACCAGGTTGAATATCAGGCGAGTCCATAACTGCGGCTATTTTGCTTAAAGCTAGGTGATGAGGTTGTCCGAATCTTTCTGTTAATGCTGCCATTGTGTCTGTATAGGGAGTAACCGAGTTCAGAAATGAGTCAGCTATTAGACGTGCCTCTTCTAGCTTCAGATGATCCAACAACACCTGATATTTAAAGAGCTCGGTGGCATCTTCTGGCAGTAGGTTCACCAGAGCTAATCTGAGACGGGCAAACTCACTGGGATCCCTATGACTGAAATGTGGAATTGTTGGTTTTGGACCTCTATACGTCATTTCTTGCTTAATAACACCATGCTGTTGTTCCGTTTGAGCAGAGTGCAACATGGGAGGATAAGAACAGTATTGTTCGTGTGGTACTGAATAGGTTTGAGTCAGTTCTAGTGGTTCCGACTTCCGAAGATCTTGATATTGTCTAATAGGAGTATGCAATAAAAAACTTGGTTGTGGAGAGCAATGATTTACAGATCCATACATAGGAGAAGATTCTTCACATACGTATTGAATGCCTGGGGGTTCTGGAACCATAAGAGCTTGCTGCTCTCCTGATGGTCTATGATGAATGAAGTTTCGGCCTGTACTAGGTTCGTTGTTGTCAAGAGAGGCGCTTTCTTGTTTATCTGCCACTTGTCTACGCCTTGGAGCGGGTAGTGGTGGAGTATTTCGATCAAAGTTAAAGGCAATCTTCTCTGCTGATCTAATACGAGTTCTGGGTGCAGGCACTGGGGGAACTTGATCTTGGGTCAGTTGCCTGTGGGTTGAGGGCAGTTGTTGATTTAATTTTAACTGCTCTTGAATGCCTACCTGCATCTCCCATAAGCGCCTGATCTCCTCTCTCATGGACTGTGTAGTCTGTCTTAACTGTTGATTCTCAAGTTCAAGGTCGTGAATAACTAAGTTGTATCTCAGTGGTAAGAAATCAGCATCTTCTGTTTGAAGTAAAGGTGTTTTCACATCTTGTACACCCTACCGATCTACTGTAGTGTGCAATCTATTCTCTCCTCCATAGGAACTGTACTGACAGGTAGGAGATGAGGCTGTAAAGTGATTTGTTGACTTCATTGGGATGTAGTATTTATTGGTATACTCTTGATACCTTTCCTTATCAGGTGATGGGCGTGCTGTATGGGCCACAGATGGTAAAGGAACTTGACCAGGATACTGAACTTCAAATTCTTTAAGATAGGCTGGTGGACGGGTCAAGCGTTGAGGACGGTCACTGTAGGACTGATACTCCGACATCCTTTTTCCATTGTAAACACACTATCCGGCTCGAAGGACCAAAATTTGTAGCAAAGGACCACTTTATCTTTCGTATGTTCAGGACTTATAGTGTTCACTCCGGAGTGTCGATCAGGACACTGGCAAATGATGCAGAATATTCCACACAGCAGCTTAGTTTGAAATTGAACTTATTTATTTGGAGATATACACCTGCATTCGAATAGGTATAGGTGTATTTGTATTTGTGTGTGTGGTCTACAATAAAAAAGAATACATAAAACTTATTGATAAAGTACCCAAAGTCCACTAGATGGCAGTATTACTGAAATTAAGCACTAGCTTACCGGCAGTATAGAAGTCAAATCAATAACGTAATCAGTACATTTAAACGACTTTACATCTTAACATATAAAAACATAAAATACAAGGAAAATGCAAACGAACCCACCTCTGGTCATCAACGCACACTTATCTTAACTCGGTACACTGCTGATTCTTACTTATAACAAATAAATGTTTCTTTTGCGGATTGACTATTGCGACACTCACGCACCTTCTTCACTTTTTAACATCCCATAATAGACACTCTCATGCATGCTGGGAGGTGCACCATTAAATGTGATCCATGTCTCTTTATAATTGATACCTCTCTAACAAAGGCAGACAAGCAAAAAACAGGTGGAGGTCCACGCGGTCCAGACCTAACCCCTGCAGAAGAGTTGGCTATCCAGCAAAATGCCCATCACCCTGTTTCTGAGGGCATTCCAGAGGGAAGCTCCTCCTCAGAACCAGTGGCAGGATGCAGTGGTCACTTCATTTCAGGTAAAGGATGGTCATTGCATATATTTGTCCTCCATGTGTGCCATACGTAGGTTCCATATAGCCCTCTTTTTTTTGGGGTCAGTTGCAGGGAATGTCATATCCCTAGAACCTGTGTCTGACCAACGAGATATTGACAAAGGTCAAATATTTGATGAAGACACTGTGTCTGATTATTCATCAGGAGGAGAGGTACATTTTACAAATAATGTTTGATCAAACTCCACTGTGATCAGTCCCATGTGCCCCAATCACATTTGGAAAGCCTGGGTAATGAGAATGTTAGGCTGACTGTGAGATTCTTTATGGAACTGTGGGTGTTTTTACCTGTGTATTACCTGCAATGGCATGAAACGCCTCTTTTGTCTGCACATGCAAGTGTCCAGGAAACACTATGAAAACCCGAAGGAAATATTTCAGAGCCAAACAGACTTTCCGAATTGCCTGGCAAACTGCACTTTTAGATAGATTTTCCGCATCGCCTACAGTATATAAAAAAAGTGCCGCTTGCAAAAAACCTCAAAGCGATGTATGCTGTCTGTGTGGTTGTGGGAGCCCGACTTCGCTGAGTTTGGCTTCGAATATAAGGTCCTAATAAATTTTTGAGGTACAATATTCCCCCTCGGCTAAAGCGGTATCTTTTGAAAAGAATTTCCTCCGGGAGCAATAAAGGATCTTGCCGATTGCGCAAACCCCTCTCTATATGAAATTCTCTTCTTATAATTTGTGTACCGATATCAATTGGTCGCTCATTCATGAACGGCGAAGTCATGACTAAATGAATTCCATGCACGGACACTGATTAAGTGTGTGAGCTAATCCTTGTTTACATCGAACAAACCTACTCCAAGCAGGTTTGAGGATTAGGATGTGTTGCTATGACAACACTTCCAGCAAGAGTTTCGAAAAACCGACAGATCCAGGATCAGGCCAAATCGTCAACAATTACATCTGGCTAAACGAGTAATTCACGTACAAAATATTACCCCCAGGATGTTAACCTTAATAAACAACTAAGAAACCAATCATTATTAAATCATTATGATAACTTGCTACTAGTTATAAAGCAGATGTCATGGTATCATTTTCAGCTAGCTGCATGCACAACATGATGCTAGCTCTCTAATTAACTATGATCAAGCAGTCTCTGTGTGCCCAGCGCAAGGGTTTTCAGCCATGATATTTAAGCATCCCTGTGGCCGATGAATTATTCTAGACAATTTCATTATCAAGACCAATTCCTACCTTTTAGTAATCTCCATTTTTAATTAAGCAGCTTTTCCATTCTGTAGATTTTCTTCAAGCAGCATGCCTAAAGAAGAATGTGTTCTGCATGGGACACACATTATTTGAGAATGGTGCTACTTCTTGTAAAGTTTTTGCTAAACCATCCCTGTTTTGCCCACTCTCTGCAGCAACATAAGGGAAAATAATTATTAAAGAAAAAGAAAAATTGCACTTCACAGTTTCCTTTTTATTGTGGACAGGAATTCTCTTAACTGTTCTTGTTACCAAGCTACCACAAAGCTGGGTGTTTCCAGTGGCTGTTTGACAGTACAGTATGGTGTGAGGCATCAAGTGAGAGTTATCACGTAATAACTACAATTATTAATTATTAATAAAACATTATTATTTAATTAATAAGTATAGCTCTTTGGTTACAAAACGTTTCAATATCTACATTTCTTGCCAAATTATTTGACACACAGGCAGATACTATGGCAATAATTATTTCCCCCATTCTTTACACATAAGAACATCTCTCTTGAAATGAATCCCGTCACTTTTTTTAAGGATTCTCTTGGTAATGAGCACACAGGTGCTAATGACACAAACTGATAAATTCTTTAAAATGCACTAATGAGTAATCTCTATTAGTTTAATGCTATAATTAAATAACGAAAAAGAGAAGTAGAACACACTTCTGCGCTTTTTGGCTATTACACAGTGAAGCAAAAGGAACTGATAAAAATTGATATCTGACAAATAAATGTTTAACTGACCACCAGCAGTCATGAACATACATAAGAATCTGGGTTTAAAATTCCTGGCCTACTGCAGTCCTAGAATGTTATGGGCATGCAAAGTACCCAAGGACAGTTGTAAGCATAAAACATCAGGAAATGATCAACAGGCATATAACTGAAGTGAAAAACGGAATAGTGAGGGTCAAAATATCAGGAAACAAAACCAGAACAAGAGGGAAAACCAAAATCAAAGTCTAAATGTCACATGGGTTGAAACAAACTTGATGTTAGGTCCTTGTGAAAGAAAACACGACGGGAAAAAGTTTGGGGTTCCACCCCGTATATTGTCATATTAGTGAGCAAAAAAACGCGGATCTACAGCTTAGTCTCAAAGGACTGGGTCTAAAATGGGACTGCCAGGGAAAGGCAAGTGGCTGCCTTATAGGTGGTGGGAAGAATTAGGAGGGTCCAACGGGGCAGAGGTGAGGTCATTAGGAGGACGTGGTCTGAAGATGAAAGTGGAACCTGATTGAGGTTTAGCTGGTCTTTCCTTAGGGTGATCTGCAGAGGCGGGAGAAAAGACATTAGTGCACTTCGTCAACCCTTGACCCGATGTTATAACTTTAGTTAACCTTATTGACTCCCTTTCATGCGCACATGTGTGACAGACTTACATGATCGAAAACTAACTAGCATTAAAGAGTCTGAGAGATTTTGCATCCACCAAGGATAACTGAAATTGTGAATACTGCAATGTTTACATAAGTACATCCCATGTTGCGGTTGCGGTCATTTAATCCATAAGCTGCATAAATAATGGAAATAAACCCAAATGCAAAACTAATATAACTAACTAGCTAACATAATTCTCTCTCCATATAAAATCTAAACAACAAAGAAATACTGTGGTAATGTGCCCGAGGACATAGAACATTACCTTTCCACATTCGAAAGGGTGGCTACGGTGTGTAACTGGCCAAGAGCAGATTTGGCAATCCGTCTTGTTCCCTTGCTTACAGGAGGGGCCAGGGCAGCATTTTTGGCCATGCTAGTAGAGGAGTCCCTGATCTACGACTCATTAAAAGCTGCCATCCTTGAGAAGTACGAGATCAGCACCAAAACGTACAGGGTGAGGTTCCGTTCTCTGGAATGGGAGGAAGGTCAGTCACTTAAAGAACTTCTGACACTATTGAAGGAATTATGCACTAAATGGTTACAACCATTTTTGTTAGAACAACTTTTGCAGGTATTTGATATTAAAATCCGTACATGGGTAGTGGAACATCGGCCAAAGACTTGTAAAGAAGCAGCAGAGCTGGCTGAGGTGTTCCTGGCTGCACATCGTCCAAGGAACCTGCGGAAGGAAGATAAAGTCATCCAGAGGCCCAGAACTACAGCTAAGCCCATAGGTATGTCTCAGGGTGAAATGGGTCGTGGTCCTATGAGTTTAGTCAACCCACCTGCAAAGCCAGATTATAGGGGAGGTTGGTTGTGTTATGGTTGTGGACAGAAAGGCCATCTAATTAAGTTTTGTCCAAACAAACGAAAAGAGACTAAACTTTGTTTTGTTCCATGCCCCCTACCTGAAAAGAAGACACCTTTTAAGAACAGGGAGAAGATTCTAAGGGTTTCTATGGCAGGTAAACTGTACCCTGCATTAATAGACACAGGAAGCACCCAGTCTCTGGTGAGAAAAGACTGTTTGGTCGACCAAGTGGTACCGTTGGATCAGCAGGTAGTATTGAGGTGTGTCCATGGTGAAGAAGTCACCTATCCTCTGGTACGGGTGAACCTGGAGATTCAAGGTTTGGGTTATGAGTTACCCATGGGCGTATTAGACAACATGCCTTACCCAGTTCTACTAGGGTTGGACGTGCCAGGGATCGAAGATCTCTTACAGGGTACTCTGCAGGCGGAGACTCTGATGGTCACAAGGGCCCAGGCGGCAAGGCAAAAACAAAATGCCCAGGATGGCTGGGATGTGCTGCTGTTTGGGGAAGCTGACAAGACAGGCACTGTCTGTAAAGCCTGTAGTCAGAGAAGGCATGAGAAGCTCTGGGGTGTTCCCCAGAAGCAGGGTGAGCTCATATTGCCTCTGGATCTCACAGGAAACGGTGGCGACTTACCGAGCGATGTGGCTTCCGCTCAGCGGGACGACCCGTGTCTGCTTTGACAAGGCCACAAGGGGTTCGCAGTCTAAGACAGGAGAGAAATTTATTATTAAAGATGACCTCCTGTATCATCAAGATGACTATGGGCAGAGACTGGTGTTGCCATCTAGTCTGAGGGAGAAAGTGTTACAGATTAGCCATAGCATTCCCTGGTCAGGTCATTTGGGGCAAGTAAAGACATCCGATAGGCTAGCACGACATTTTTATTGGCCTGGATGGTCTAAAGATGTAGCAAACTATATAAAAGCATGTGCAGAATGTCAGAAAGTTGGACCAGTGAAGAGAGGAGACAAAGTTCCACTCATACCTTTGCCTGTAGTTGAAGAGCCTTTTTCCAGGATAGCGGTTGACATTGTGGGTCCTATCGAACGTAGCTGCACTGGACATAAATATATTTTAGTAGTGTGCGACTATGCAACCCGGTTTCCAGAAGCCTTTCCCCTGAAAAAGACAAATGCAAGTAACATTGTGAGGGCTCTAATACAGCTATTTGCCAGAGTGGGGATCCCAAGAGAAATGTTAACTGACCAGGGGTCAAACCTAACAGCAAAATTGATAAGACAGGTGAATAGTTTGTTAGGAATTCGGGGTTTAAGGACCACACCCTATCACCCGCAGACAGATGGGCTAGTGGGGCGATTTAATGCCACCCTAAAACAGATGCTGAGGAAATTTGTTAGCGTGACTTGATCAGATTGGGACCAATGGCTACCATACTTGTTGTTTGCTTACCGGGAGGTTCCGCAGGCATCTACAGGATTCTCTCCGTTTGAGCTACTGTATGGTCGTCATGTGCGAGGACCCCTTTCTGTGCTAAAGGAAACCCTAGAGGGAGATAGAGACAGAACTGAATCCCAAAATGTGCTAACATTTGTCCTTAAGTTGCAGGAAAAATTTGCCAACCTGTCACAGTTTGTAAAAGTAAACATGGAAAAGGCACAAGCCAAGCAGAAAGCGTGGTATGACAAGGCAGTCAGAGACCGAAAACTTGCAGTTGGACAGAAGGTACAATTATTATTGCCTACTTCAGAGAGCAGTCTTTTAGCCAAGTGGCAAGGGCTCTACACTGTAGTTGCTCAAAAAGGTCCTTTCACTTATGAGATTGATATGCCTGATCATCCTAGGAAATGAAGGCAGACTTTTCATATTAATATGCTGAAACCATGGCAAGAATATACTAACCCTTCCAGTCAGCTATTGATTCGTAGCGTTCCGAAAGAAGAGGAATCGGAGGAGCAGTACTTGCCATCTTGCAGAAAAGTACGAGTGGGACCATCATTGGAACATCTAGAAGAGACAAAAAGTGCAGAAGTACAACAGTTGATTCCAGAGGGTCTGTTTGGATCTTTGCCTGGTAAGACTCCTCTAATACATCATGATATTTGCCTTACCTCCCCAGGTCCTGTGAGAACATCCTATTGTAGAATCCCTGCACGCCTTCAAGAGGTTTTCAAAGAGGAACTGGAACAGATGAAAGATTTAGGCATCATTGAACCTTCAGTGAGTGACTGGTGTAGTCCTGTGGTACTCGTTCCTAAAAAGAATGGACAGATGAGATTCTGTGTGGACTACAGTAAGCTTAATGCCATCTCAGCTTTCGATACCTACCCAATGCCTAGAGTGGACAAGCTAGTAGAGCAGCTAGGTCCTGCATAATATTTAATAACAATTGATCTTTGCAAAGGTTATTGGCAGGTCCCACTCACAGAAGACGCAAAACCACTTACCGCTTTCAGGGCTCCCGGAGGTTTGTATCAGTTCACGGTCATGCCATTTGGGTTGCATGGAGCTGCAGCGAACTTCCAGCGCCTCATGGACAAAGTGTTGCAAGGAGCAGAGATGTACGCTAGAGCTTACATAGATGACATTGTTGTGTACAGTAAGTCCTGGGAGGAACATCTACAACACCTGGTGGATGTGTTTGATAGGTTAAAAACAGCTGTACTTGTGGTTAACCCTGAAAAAACAGTCATTGCTAAAAAAAAAGTGCAATACCTTGGGTACACCATAGGGGGCGGTTTGATCCGACCCCAATTCGACAAAATGGCCGCTATAAAGGATCGTCCGCGTTCTGAAACCAAGAAGCAACTACGGTCATTCCTTGGTTTGGTGGGGTGGTACAGAAGATTTATTCCCAATTTTTCAAAGATTGCAGTGCCCCTCACCGACCTGCTTAAAGGATCTGCACCACGAAACATCAAATGGACAGAGTCATGTGAAAATGCTTTTCAATCTCTGAAAAAGATATTTTGTGAAAATGTTGTATTGCATTGTCCTGATTTTGCGAAACCTTTTGTTTTACAGGTTGATGCCTCTGGGGAAGGTTTAGGAGCAGCCTTGATGCAGGGGGAGGGTGAAGAGAAGAGGCCAATTTTGTTTATCAGTAGGAAGCTGTTTGACTGAGAAAAAAAGTATGCTATCCTAGAGAAGGAAGGATTAGCCATAAAATGGGCTGTAGATAGCTTAAAGTACTATCTTCTTTCCAACGAATTCATTGTGGAGAGCGACCACCGAGCGTTGCAGTGGATCCAAAAGATGAGGCATTCTAATGCTTGGGTGGCCCACTGGTATTTGGCACTCCAGCCATATAGGTTTCAGGTACGTTATGTTGCTGGGAAAAAGAATCTAGTGGCAGATAATTTATCCCGCACATACGACCTGAAGTCTTGAGGGGGAGGGTGTGTGGTAATGTGCCTTACTGGCATTACCTAGAATTAAAATTTTTCAAGTGTCCTCTGCAGTGTTGAGAGGCATTTGTTTGGGGTAAAAAAAATCAAAGTATAAAGAAAGGAAACATGCCTTTTTCCTTTTGTATAGAATGCAGATAGACATCTTCACTGACCTTATTAGCGCCTTTTGGAGAGTGTCACGGTAGGTCTCGTGTAGTATGGAGAGACAGCCTTGCCATTAACCGGCCGGGATGGCATTGTCAGTCCTTCAGTCCTGCGTGTGCCTCCCGCGACCCCATAACTCTAAAGGAGTAAAAAGATAGTGTGAAGCATCGTAATATTAGTTTACCGCGGTTTAGAAAAGGGTTCCCATGTGTATAGTTGTCTGGGCAGTAGCTCAGGGGAAGGACGTGACAATTTAAAAGTGTTTACGATAACTTAAGGCAGAAGCGCAGTTGCATCTCAAAAGCCGGCACAGCTATGCGCGCGCGCGCTGGCTGCTTGAGTGATTAATAGTATTTTTGCAGGGCAGGAGACGCCACATCTTGCAGACGCGTTCTCGTCATCGCGTGATTGAAGAGTGATGACGGAGGACAGCCTAATTGGTCGGCACAAGGGCACCGAATATAAAAGGGACTCATGGCCCTTAGAGGTTGGTCCCTTTCTGATTAGATCTTCCTGGGAGAAAGGTACTCGGTAGAGCAGTTTTGAATTTACCAAGCATTATGGCTTGTGCCTTGTTTTTGTAAATATTTGTTCGTGAAAATATCTCTGGAATATTTTTTTGGTGGAGGTATTTAATTGGGTTATGGGTATTGGTGCACTGTTTATTTTTGTATATAGCCACTATTTTTGAACATCATTTATTTACTGTTTTTGTGTGTCTTTTGCGGTATTGAACTGTGTTTTAATATATAAATTCCGCAGGACATTATTTTTGTTAAGTGCACCTGTAAATAAAAATTTCACTTTATTTTTCAAAAAACCCAACCCTTTTTGTGTCCGTGTCTCCCTGTCTTCCATTATCATCTTGGTCACGCTCGGTCCCATTTACTAGACATCCAGAGTGTAGGCTGGTGTTTTTATTTCCCACTACACGGGGTGTCACAAATACACATATAGAATCATGTCAACACTACATTGTATATTTTACTGAGCAAAAATTAGACAAAAAATTAAAATAACACTGACCTAGTTCACTCTTATAGCATGTCATTAATAATTTTGTTATTAAAGTAGGAATATTAACAAGGCAATATCATACCATCATTTTCATGAAGCTGAAGAAATTCATAATACACAAACTACTGTGGCTAAAGCATTAACAGTGAGCAATCATATATATTCATTACTCTAAGCTTTGTGTTGGCTACTATTGAGGATGATTAGCAAAGTTCAAGAAATGGGTTCTGTTTACTTGGTTAGTCAAGTAGGCAGCAATACCTTGTGGAAAAATGTTATACAGCTTACTTACTATTATAATTTTTTCAAGTGAAAAATAAACCAATGATTTAGAAATAGAAAACCTTCACTGTATTGCTTACTTGCCTAAATGTACACTCCCTTCCCAATGAGAGGTGTGTTCTAATTTATTTAATCTCACTACAGATCATGTACTAAGCTTATTTCCCTTCATCTGACGTCAACTGAAGTAATTCTGTTTAGCCCTAAATAAATTAAGCTGTTCCTATTGGATTTCACTTGATTGCACAGTACACAGATAGTCATGGTCCACAAGGAGCTCATAAAAGATTTTATTGAAAGGTCCAAATTTGAAATGTGTTATGAAAAATGTGGCAGGCATTTCTCTTTCAACTCAATTCAATTAAGTATATATTTATTTTATTCATATACTGGTAATATTAAGGCTAGCATTCTGCAAACTATTAATTTTTCTCACAGAATGGATAACACTGTGACCGTGATAGTATATATAGGCACAGAGACATTTTCAGAAAAATAAGAATGAAATTTTTGTCATTTTTTCGTGTCTGCCATTTCTATAGGAGGGTGACAATGAGTTAAATTCCAAAGTACAGTGTCAATGGATGTATTTCAAATGTTGATGAGCAATAAGCAAAAGGTATCACTGAAAACCACAGAAAACAAACACAGCAAAAAAACAGAACGAGGAAAGTTCAAAGAAAGAAAAAAAAATTTACAATGTTTCTGTTTGGGGATCGTTGTGCACAACTGAGCTGCGACCAAAGAACTAACTGCTCTTTGGATGATTCATTCAGGCATTTCAAGGTCTTTTGGACACTTCGTTGTAATGAAAGTATCTGCTGAATGTATTTCATAGTAACAAGATTTCTATAGACTTTGTCATATGGTAAAACTATTGGGACCATAAAAATACTTTGTTGTAATGAAAATTTAGTTGTAAAGATATTCATTGTAATAAAATTTTACCTGTATATAAACATAGTTGTTCATTTTAATATATAAGAAATGGATAGAATGTACTTTGTAAAGATGTTTAACTTTTCAGCATGATGTATAACAATATTTTCTCTTTGATAATAGTTAATTTTATAACAATAATTAATATTTGAATATATATCACTTACAAAGTGATAATAACTATTATTATGTACAGTATATATTTTTTATAATATGAATAAATAAGATCAAAACAAAAGAAAAAAGGATGAAGGTGGGACTCGCACCACAATCCCTTTGACTTGCAGCAGGACATGCTAAAAACTGTACCATTTTGCAACTGCCATCAACTGGAAAGTTCCAACTGTTAAATGTAAAACATCATCTCAGATTTCTCCAGTTTTGTCATAATTAAATAAAATTATCAGTGAGATAGGATTAAGTTAAGTTGATATAGCAATTTCTTTTGAGTTAGTCACTGAATCAATCATGGACAAGTAGTTTTACATAGATGAAGAATGATCAAACAAGTTTTATTTTTCAAAATAACTTCTATGAGCCTTAAAACACACGGTAAAATGTTCACAGAGCTTTTTTTCTACAAGTAGAAATACCCATTTGCAGCTGACTAGATGTCTTCAAAACTGGCATAGCATGTTCAGATAGCTCCTCAGATTGGGGAAAAGAAGGTAGCACACAAGTTGAGGTCTGGAGAATAGGGGCACCTCATCAAATAAGCAGTTTTGTGTAGTAATATCTGGGGAATTGTGAAACAGAAGGGGGATAGTCAACAGCTTTCCTTGCCGATTTCCCCTTTTTGATTGTCGCAAACATTAAATATAAATTTACTTTAATATTTGCTGTTGAAGTGGACTTTTTGAGGCATTTAATGAATATGGACTACATCCTCAACATCATAAAAAAAACGCATACAATTATGGCGGCACTGGCTAGGACTTTAAACTTTTTTGGTGTTTCCATTTTTTCAGTTACTATATGGAATCTGGGTCATAGAGATGTATCAAAGTTTCATCCTCAGCTATGAAACATTTATTAAATTTCAACTTTGATTAATAAGCTTAAAAGTTAAATTCAGGAATCAACATTAAAAAGTACCTAACATAAATAGGCCTTGCTTATATTTAGTTGTTCGAAAAGGACATATTTAACTGACAGTGGCAATATTTTATGTTATTGTCAATGTCTAAGATCCAACAAATATTGAGTCAACTTCAAATTAATCTCTTTAGGCATATTGTTCACAAGTGTTGGAAATTTAATGGAAGGGTGCTACTTAGTGATACTTAATTTTGCAGTCTTCAGCATACAAAGTTGACATGGGTCAAAAATATGTAACATACACAATAAACTATAAATGCTATAAACTTGTAATTCACATATTTTACTACAGTTCATCTAATTTAGTTTACAAATAAAACACGTTCAGACACTAAACCTTTAACGTTTCTCTTACACATAAACAGAAAAATTGCATTAAACACACAGTTCCTCAGAGCAGTTTCAATATATAGTATAAACATATTGTCATAATATGGAGATATATTATCATTACATGTATATTGGAATGCCATGAAGACCATCATTGTGAAGCAGAGGATATATGGTACCACAAGGACATTTCAGAGTTATGAGATCATGAAAACCTTAATAGAGGAGCAGGAATTTGTAGCAGTAACTGGCCACTTCCTGCATATTACATTTCATATACTGTATTACCTACAAACAAGCATGTGTTTGTTTTGTAGGGTGGTGAGACTGAAGTAATTTCTCACAAAAAAGGACAGTCAACCTACTCAGATTTTGCATGAAGAATTATTCAGTCTTCCAAAGTTGAATTGGAAAATGTCTTAAAGTATCAAGATACCACAATAGACGTTTTTGGTCTAAATAACTAGAGATTAAAAACAAAAGATCTAAAAAGCACAGTACCCTTTATTGAGCATGGGAATTTTTCTTGAGCAGTTACAGGAGGTCCTGCTAAGTACAGAGGAGATAATAAAAAGCTTCATAACCAGTTCTTTAGGGTTCATATGACAAAAAAATGGTATTAAAAGATACCGTTCATACACGTACATTTTTGTAAAGCGTTTGCTAAAAACTTGGGGGAAGTCTTGATCAAAATATTTGGAGGAAAAACTGATCTCCTCTGCAAGAAAGCTGAAGTTTTGATATACACTGTACATCAGGCTGACTATGTGTACAAATGAAAACCAATATTAGATTTCTATCAGATTTACTTAGATGCCTCTTCAATTGTCAGACTCATCATTGAGGTAATATTTTTGCTTTAACAGCAGTCCAGGTATCCAAGTGTCTCCATAATCCAACTGAACTGGCTGCACAGGGTGGTAGCAGTTGTTTTGAAATCGGAGTCAGGAGACAGAACAAAGTCTAGGGTAAGCAAGCTAAGATCATAACAAGGATTACAAGAAATTAACCAACAAAACCAAGCACATGAAACGAACACTGTAATCTAAGAACAGAACAGGAAGATCGGGAGCAAGAATAGTTTACATTTACATTTAAATATATTTGCTTGGAAGATGCTTTTATTCAAAGCGACTTACAACAGAGGTAAACATAATCTAGGAACATTAGGCTAGGGCCTTTTTGTTCAGCAAGTGGTGTAGGACAGGCAACAAAATGTGATTGCCACAAGTGAAAAGATGTGAGGTTTCTGAACTCTTTTAGGACACCCCCAATGGGACAGCACACTGAAGCACACATGCTGTGTCAGTGGAAGACTGCTTGTCTGTTGCTGAGGCAACCACAAGTTCACTGCAAAAAATAACCCTACTGTTTGAAGTTGAATAAAGTTGGTTTTGCTAAAGTACTGAGACTCAGCTTTGTGTTTTGGGGTGCAAGACAGTGACTCACGCGTCACATAATAACTAATAAATTTTCAATCATAGATTAACAATTGATAAAGCCATTAAACTTAATTTAACAACAAAACAGTTTATGTAACTGAGCCAAAGTGAAAGGCGTAAATCATAGTCAATACAAGAAGAAAGTTCCTAAATAAAGAGTATTCTAACAGAATGTGTATTTTAAGTTGAAACAATAAACTTGGACAGCCAGGAAGTGCACACTGCTGATCTTTATACCACTACATCAATGTCGTTGTGTGTCACATTCTTCTAGTTGTCGTGCTTCACAACCACCTGGCAACCAAGCAAACACAAGTCACAAAATGGCTGCACCCATAAGAGAAACAAAAAGGCGCAGTGGCAGAATGTGAATACTTTTTAATAATGTCAGAAACATGTCTTATTAAAAAACAAATCTCACAAAAGAATCACTGAAAGTTTCATTTGTAAAAGTCAAGGAGAAATTCTAAAAATTTAAAAATAAGCAAGGTCATGACAGCTTTTTATGTTGAAACAATAATGAACAATCAAAAGAATTTTCTGACTTACTTATTATATTCTCGGCCATGGCTGATCTTCCAAACTAGTTTTTTTTAAAAACTAAAGAGTACTACTTCTGTTGCAAATTTGAGTTTATGTCAGAGTGCATAAATAGATTTTTTATGAAATATTGCTATGCTATGTTAACCTTGTTTGTTGCTTTTCATTCCAAAGTTGAAAATATGTTGGAGAAAAAAATGCATCTTTAAAGATTTTTTTTACCACTTACGTGATATTTGTAAAAATACCAGACATTAGACATAAATTTCAACTGCAGCATGGCACATTTTTGAGACAGCTTGTCACAACATTTTATATTATTAAGCTAATGTTTCATTGTCAGAATGCCTTGGGTATGCCTGTTATAAAAGTTGTTGTGGACTGGAATATACTAACAAGTTTAATGATTTTAACTGTTTTCTGAACAGAGAGCAACATATTCTTCATAAATAGGTTTTTCTCCTATTGTTTTCACACAAATTTTTCAGTGTTGATTTTTTTATCTAAATTAAACTAAATATAAAGTAATACTAAAGAAATAAGGTATGTGCATAGTGTAAAAAGGCAGAGCATTCATTCACTATTACATCACAATATATAGAATATTACATGCAGGGAGAAGCCTTTGAGTGTTTTATTTTGTATTAGAATTTCAACTTGGGCTGAAATACAATTTTTCAATCTGGATTTAAACTCGGATAATGTTTCTGGACAAAAATATTTAAAAGTATTTTAAAGGAATACTTTTTAAGTAATAGGAACACACCTGCAAAGACCACAAAAGATGGGTAAACCAGGAAGAATATGGACATGAGCACAACCCTAACTCTGGTTACAAAATGAAGGTTAATATCAGGTCTAAAGAGAGCCTTAATACGTAGGTTTGCAGAGCCCCTGAAGTCTCAAAAATTGACTTTTTTTTAACCTGGGGGTCATATGGACACCGTTGAGTGCCACATTTAAAATAAAACTACTACATATAAGCCAGATAATACAGTGTTTTAACACAATAACAGTACGGGAAAAAAATAAGCCAAATCTGTGTGTGTTTGACTTGACATGTTTAATGTTTGCCAGTTTTAATATTATTATGGGTAGCTTGTTATTTCTGTTCATTATTGCCCTGAGAAGGAATTTTTTTTTATCAGCAGTTTACCTAAAAATATTATGCAATATTAAAATACACTTTTGCAAAATCAGTTGATATATCAAGTAATTACAATGCATTCTGGATGTAAGATAAGATAATATTTGTGTCACTGTTTACAAAGCTGTGAAGTTTTGTTTGACAACATTACAGCCAATAACACCTTGTACTCAAAAAGATACAATACTCAAAACATGTACACACAAACATATTAACATATAAATAGACACAAAAGAAACATTGTTCTGCAACACTGCTCAGCAGTAACGGGTTTCACAAATAAACACTACTATATAATATTAATGTATAACACTGTACAAAAACACTGCTATATTGTATGAAAATAGTTATGTAAATAAAAAGAAAAAAATGTAATAGGATTGCAATAAAGTGGGTTGTTGTACTTTGTATGTTAATATGTAAATGTGGTTGGAGAGTTATTTTACATGTCTTATTTAAATGCAGCAATTATTGTGTTAGATGAAAGACTATCTATTCTAAAAAGCATTGTTATTGTAAATGCAGTGTTACCCATTTAAATCCAATAATTTTTATTTTCTGTGTGACACTGATTGTTTTTTGTAAGGTCTTATGTTGCTACTGAGAAAACAAGACATGTTTATTGTGTGAACAAGT
The DNA here is from genome assembly GCF_900747795.2 of Erpetoichthys calabaricus. NCBI lineage: Eukaryota > Metazoa > Chordata > Cladistia > Polypteriformes > Polypteridae > Erpetoichthys > Erpetoichthys calabaricus. The sequence continues at coordinate 176,207,670 of NC_041398.2, forward strand.
TATTACCTTGTGGAAACAAGAGCAGTATGTTCTATGTACAATAAATTATTCTATGGCCACAAGTGTGTATCTTGTTCCATCAAGCCTTATGTGTTTGCACTTTTTTGAATCCAAATGGATCGACGAACATAACTGATGAAGTTATACTTTAAACTTGGCTTGTTTACCCAAGAAACTCTTTATTATATCACATTGTACTGCTTTATACAATTGCAGGAATTGAAATATAGAGCAACTGCCCACATTAACCACAATTACTGAGATATGCTGTGAATTATTCACTGCTTTATGATTTCATTTAATTCTACTACCAATAAAAATAAATCAAAAACTTAATTTCATTTTTATTATTAATACAAAAAGACATCAATAAATAAGAAATATGCTTTAATGTAGAGAGCGGCACTATGACCTCTTAATAGGGGTATAAATTAATCTTCCCAAATGTCAGAAACACGGTTTAGTCTGGGCCCCTGTACCCTAACCAGTTTGCCTCACATCCACCCTGCACACACTTGGTGTATAGACAGCTGGGGCTCCAGGATTTGACTAGTGTCAGTGTTGACCTGAGGTGTGATACTAGTGTGTGTGCCTCTACTACTGCTGCTTTTACTCCAGAGACAACAAGAATAAAATAAAAATAAAAAAATTAAGTGAACATCTCACAATCTTTTCATGCACAATATAAATAAGTTAGACAATGTTGCATGGCATAACATTCAGGTGCATATGGCGACTAAATAAAATAATGTGAAAGCTGGAGCATTTCACATTTTTATTTACTTTATCCAAGAGTCAGTTCTTACATTTTTCTTTATAAAGCAGTTTTGTAACAATGAGTAAGAGTCAAAAGGTAATAGTGATAATATAATACAATTAAATGTATTAGTAGACTACATTAAATACATGCATTTTAACAGCACTTTACAATGGAGTTATAAACAGAGCACAAATAGGTTTGTGATCGCTCAATAGTTTTCATACAAAGCAGATTGCAATTCAAGTGATGTGAAAATGGCATTGATTGATGTGTGTTAGTGGTGGAGGGTCTGTGACTAATTGTTATTCAGCTTTCTTAAACATAACATTTTTGAAAGTATATCTAATAGAGTAGTTTCCAATAATTTGCAATTGAAAATATCAATTAATACAAAATAACAAATACTACCATAAAATCGTTATCAATATTACCCCATGAAAGGAGAAAAGAAACTGAAATAAGTTCCCCATCTAGCTATTAATATTATTTAAAACACAGTAATTTGATAAAATTATATGAATAAGTAAGAACTTGAAAAGGAACTGATTTATTGTATAACAGGAATACAAATGGTACACGATGGGCAAAAAGATTGTTTGTGTTTATCTGGGACTGAAAGATCAGGGGCTGGGGGCCAAAGATCAGGGTCGTAAGCCACTGAAGTCTCCCACCTTCCAACGCCATTGCCCAATTTTAACCCCATCCTACATGTGTATTAGTTAGGGCAGCTACACCTTTCGTATGTTATTAATTAGTTTGAACCTCATTTAACTGGAAGTTGATAATGTTCTTTGCAATAATAATCTACAAATAATATTGTTCAATCAATTCTATCTTATGTATACTTACATAATTGCTTTCTCCTTTAATTTACTTCCAGAGAAGTGACTTTTGTCTTACTCTATTAGTTAACTTATCTAAAGCAGCAGGAGAATGGTGCTACAGTGTGAGCTGTTTGTGCGTGCGTGCTCAGCCCAATGTCTAACTCACTAGCACTGGCCAATCGAGTGGCTGTCTGACAAGTATAAGAAGAAAATATACAACATATACAGGTATATAGTTCAAGCAACCACTCTAATGATAAAACTGAAATAGGATACCAATTGCTAGTTGAAGTCACACAGAATATTTACAAATTCGCCTGTGCTTTTAATTTGAAATTTCAAAAAAATTATCTGTTAAAGATATCTGAACGAAAATTGAATTATCTTGACAAATTGAGTGTGCCACATCTCAACAAAACTGGTCCATGGGAACCCAAGTTGTTTCATGTGGACAGACAGATGGATAACAAACAGAAACACATGGGCTTTCGCAATAGATGCTTGTGCATTATATGTGAATGAACTGAAAAACTGAGTAAAAATTAACACAAATTGGGTTTATTATACATCACTGAAGTAAAGATGGATTTTTGAAGAGCAACTATTACATTAAATAGTAATGCAATAATTTCAGAATTGTTGTTTATCTTTAACAAGACTTTTTTTAGAAAGCTATAGTTTCCTATGCGCAATTTGCTTCCCGATTTTATCTTTAAATTACCTTTGTGAACACTCATGTAAACTATTGAATTAACCACAATTGTCAGATGTATACCAGTTGTCTCAAAATACTTATTTATATTTTTAATGCACTCAGATAGATCATTTTAATTCAACAGAATAACTATATCTTACACATATAAGCATTACACCAACTTGCATTAATATTATATTCCAGTAATTCAGCTTCAGCGCAACATAATAAAATGTCAAGTGCAAATCTAAGAGTTCTACTGAAGAATGTTCTGGACATTGGTCCATTCTGTTAATTTTAAATGTTCACTTCTGAATTACATAAAGGACTAATATTAAGGGCATCTCTGAGATAATATAAGTCACATACTTTGCAGTTCAGTAGAAAACAGAATACAGATATGCGTAAATTCTCCAGTAATTTACCAAGACACAATACAGTATATCGCTCCTCAGAGTTTGTTTTTGCACATAAAATTTGAATATTTGCTTAACAAATCATCATTCCTTAGCTATTGCTGCTCTAGAGAAAATTCTGTTTGGCAGGGTAGTGTTTCCTTAGTTTACCCAAGCTCAAACTCCATAAAGTAGCAACAAAAATACTTATCTCTGCTTGTGGAAAAGCCGACAACACATTTATTAGCACTCAAATAACAAAGGCCAGCAAGAACTTGACGTAAACTCATAATTTGGCACTCCAGGCACAAGTAAAATCCTCTTACCCTTCACAGGCCATGACACTGTGCTGTCTACTCCAGCTAACCATCAATGTTTATGTCCAGGCTCACTCTAGCTGGCTTGTAAGAATCCGTGGTAATATCTTGATTGTACATCATATGGGTATTGCTTGCAAAATATAAAACTTCTGATCTCAAGGTATTATTTGTGCCCATAAAATCTTGTTTGCACAAGATTAAAAAGATGGCAATTTTTGGGAGTTCAGGGGCTCCATATAAAATACCTTAAGAAGACGAAAAAAAAATGCTTCTTTAAATTTGAAGACAAATTCTTAAAAGCCAAAATTTCTTTAGGTGCTGACAGGCAGGGATGACACTGCACTACATACAAATCACCTTTACATTTTACAAATTTAAACGTAGTTTTCAAATATGACCAGGAGGAAAATGCACATTCAGTGTCTATGTCTTCACAGAGAACGGGAAACATGGGAACGGTCTTACAAATGATATACAGCATTCTACTGGCTGTGTCTGAGCTATAAATTGAGTCAACAACGCATCTGTTATATCTCTTTTATCAATTTATAATAGTTTGGTTTTTGTAACAACTAACAAGGACATGCTAGAAAATACAGTGAAGTAAAAAGTTGATAGTTAAGCTAAAAATGTAGAGGCGTAAAAACAGCCCTAAATGAAATTTACTCAAATAATGTAATAGTAGCTGGAAAATGTATTTAAGAAAAATAGTTTTACTTTGCTATTTTACACATCAGGTAATAAACACTTATCAGTTGGTTTGTCTGCACTGAATTCCTGTATAATACCATTTGTTCATATGTTTGCTACCGATTCTGGTGGAAACACATTAAGCGTTCTGTCATCCTTACACTTAGCAACTTTCTTTTGAGCTCTGTTTCTGAAGTGGTCATATTTCTAAATAATGCGTAAAGTGCACATGTGTTTTATCATGGTATAGGCTTTTCAGGACTCTACTAAAAACATATATCTTCTCTTATCTGTGCAGATAATTTTTAATGTGGAATTATATTATAATATCTAATTCTCTTTTACTCTGACCTTGGGATATATAGCCCATATTTTATTACAGTAGTAGTGCTACTTTGTCTCTTCTATTGGAGAATTCTGCACATCCTCCGACCTAACTAATTCAGTAGTTCATGGTGGTAGAATAAAAAGAAAAGCAATTTTCTTTTATTCTGACCTTTAAGAGAACTTAGGCTAGACAGTCCATACTTTATGTTATATTATACTACTATATCAATTTTGTACAGCCTGCATTTTACTCTGTACTGTACTTCCATATTAATTCTATGCAGTTTGTACTTTATTCTGCAAATTGTGCTAATGTATAGATATCTGTAGGAGCATACTCTTCCTCACCTACTAACCTAACTAATTAGTTCCCTAAGGTAGAGGATGTAGAAATGCATGGGCAGATAATCAGAATTTAATTTAATATCATAATGTTCAGTAACAATATCAGTATTAAACAAACGTGTATGCCAAAGTGAACGCAAATCAAGATATGGCAATCCACACTATACAACCTGATAGTGCTAGATGTTCAGTCTCTCAGGCAGTGCTGTTTTTGTGTTGTCTTAAAGTCTTGTATGATGCACAAGTACCTCAGTCATGATGACTGAGGAAGACCTCTAAACTTGTGTCATTATCAATTGCTTTTCATCCAGTTCTTATTCAGCTAACTCCCTGTCCACTGAGGTAGTGCACTGCATCTTATCCAGTTTTTCTTATCTTCCAAATGTGTCCGACTTCACCTTTTATTCAAATCAAGCCAGTGCTTATCTGTTATTAGAGCAATGCTAAGTAACACCAGCATTCCTCTTAGAGGTTTAAAGAACTAATTATAAAAATATTCAGGCAGTTCTTATCTAAATTTAAAAGCAAATACAAACAAAGTACATTTTGCTTATAAGATAACATACAATTTTAGCATAGAAAAGGAAAATTGTCTTTTTGAAAATCTTTAAGTTAAAGTTTAAGTGACTTCAAGGAGAGGTCTGCTCCATCCTACTGCAATCAGTGCATTTAATCACTGACTATAGTTAGCCAACTATGTTGCTAGTAATTTAATTGAACTGTCAGCTCATACTGCCATACTACCTCAATGTACAATCACTTTATATTTGCTTATACCACCTTTTCAAAGTTTGTTTCTCTGTAATTTATCAAGTATTGAATCATGTACCTATACTTTGAATTGTACTCCTGTTTGCTTTGTAAAGATCTTTTTGAAGATGTGGTCGATGAAAGGGGAGGTATATAATGTGAAGACTGATTGATGAAGACATCAATAGTAATAGGTAGCAGGAAAACAGCGAAAATTAAGAATAAAATATATAGAGACCATCCTTGTAACTGATGAAGCAGGTTAAAAATGCAATAGATAGAGGATTTTTCTTTTAGGTATAAACCATCAAAGCAGAAATGAGTTGTTAATAAAAAATGAGGCAGATAGAAGTGTATGTGAGCAAATCCTTGAAAGTGCCTAGTGCAGATTCATTAAAAATATCTTAGTATTTAGACATGACAAGGCATTCACACTGGGGCCAATTGCAATGACAGTTTTCAAGCAAGAGATAGAAATAATTGAAAATTAGGAACTGGATATTCCATCAGAGGACACTAGAGCTGAAAATTGAATGTTGGAAGCATTGTGAGGGAAACTGAGGAGGACTCATTTGCAAATGATGGAGTGAACCTGGGAGGGCTAAAACTGGTTTGCAAATAGCAGGTAATGATAGCCCAATGAAAGAAAGGAGAGAAAAAAGAGAGAATTTGTAAAGTGAATAAAAGATACGTTTAAATTTAAATGAACTGGCAACTCCAAATTCGCCTTGGTGTTTTGGGTCATTGTGCCCTGCAAAGAACTTGTACTGTGCCTGGGTTGCTTCCAACCTTACATCCAAAACTTTCTGGATAGGAGACGACTTCCCAAGAATTTGAACTGCATAAACAGGTTTTAAAATGGCTATATGATAGTTTAACATATGATCAATATCCCAGAGTGTAAGACTGTATTAATTTGAACTGTATGGGTACAAAAGAAGATATTACAAACAGAATAGGGAGAGACTAAAGCCGTATCAATAAAGTTCTGTTTAGACAGGGAGAAAGAGAGAACATGGATGACTTGGTCACTGAGTTAATAGATTCTAATGCTTTCATAACTACTGCATATAGTCAACACCCAACTCCATGTGATGAAATTTCTTTTGCAGAAATTTGAAGTTAGAGATTTTTCTTAACATCAAGAGAAAAACAGCACAGTGGGAGTGTTTAAATTGGAGACTTCATTAATAATATGGAGATGGAGTGGATTATTTGAGGACAAGCTGGCATGTACAGTATAAAGATGTTATGATCACAAAAAAATCACTTGCAGGAAGCCTTTTTTTAATCTGCATCTGTGGGAATATTAGTAACCTTTAACATTGATATTCATAAGTAACAGGGACCTATAATTATGAAATAGCATAAACAACAAAGTGATCATCTCCTTTTCATGTTGAGACCTGAGTGAAAGCAATTGATAGAATTTACAAGCATTTGTAGCGGGGGAATTGACAGCTGCCTTCATAATTCTGTTAACATGCTGGACGGAATCCTATCAGTGCCCAGAATTGTACTGTTTCTATATCTAACACCACTGCTAGTAGCACCTATTGAGAAATCAGAGCATCAAACTATCTTTCAATACTTGAGATGGAAGAATTTATTTTAAAATAAGAGTTGCAGTGCAGAACATAGCTTGAAATAAAAAGGAAAAAAACTCATTGTTTTGTGGTTTACAGATGACATTGTCTGTTTTAATAATAGAAATTGCTACAAATGTTTCACTTTATATTTCAATTGTATAGCAGTAACAGACTAGTTTTGTGACCAAAATTAAAAATATGATTTCAGTTATATGAACTTGATGTTCTGCCCACTGCTGCATGAGAAATTTGTGTATGGACTAGTAACTAAGGAAATGGAATTTAAACCCCACAGTTAGTGGTTCGCTTTTCTCTTCTGACTAGTTGCAAGACACTGAGCAGTCAATTAACATGTTTGTGCTCCAGTTATATAAAATAAATGTAAATATTGTTAAGTGACTTGGGATGGTCACTGTGGAAAGTAGTATAAACAGTAGAGCTTAAAAGAATCCAGCTTTCACTAACTGTGAACCCTAACCCTAACCCTGATTCTTCTGTTATCACTTTCAAGTTTAAAATAGTGGAGGTACGTAGGGAGATTATATCACAATCAACTTCCTCTCCTACTTTGGTGTTGCATTTATTACAAATATCCAAGATTGGAGATACAGTAATCCCTCCTCCATCGCGGGGGTTGCGTTCCAGAGCCACCCGCGAAATAAGAAAATCCGCGAAGTAGAAACCATATGTTTATATGGTTATTTTTATATTGTCATGCTTGGGTCACAGATTTGCCCAGAAACACAGGAGGTTGTAGAGAGACAGGAACGTTATTCAAACACTGCAAACAAACATTTGTCTCTTTTTCAAAAGTTTAAACTGTGCTCCATGACAAGACAGAGATGACAGTTCCATCTCACAATTAAAAGAATGCAAACATATCTTCCTTTTCAAAGGAGTGAGTGTCAGGAGCACATAGATAGAGAAAACAATCTCTAGCAAACAAATCAATAGGGCTGTTTGGCTTTTAAGTATGCGAAGCACCGCGGCACAAAGCTGTTGAAGGCGGCAGCTCACACCCCCTCCGTCAGGAGCAGGGGGAGAGAGAGAGAGAGAGATAGAGAGAGACAGAGTTTGTTTTTCAGTCAAAAATCAATACGTGCCCTTCGAGCTTTTAAGTATGCGAAGCACCGTGCAGCTTGTCGTTTCAGGAAGCAGCTGCACAAAAGATTGCAACGTGAAGATAATCTTTCAGCATTTTTAGACGAGCGTCCGTATTGTCTAGGTGTGCGAACAGCCCCCCTGCTCAATCCCCATACGTCAGGATCAGAGAGTCAGCGCAAGAGAGAGAGAAAAGTAAGCAATCTAGCTTCTCAGCCATCTGCCAATAGCGTCCCTTGTATGAAATCAACTGGGCAAACCAACTGAGGAAGCATGTACCAGAAATTAAAAGACCCATTGTCCGCAGAAATCCGCGAACCAGCAAAAAATCCGTGATATATATTTAAATATGCTTACATATAAAATCCGCGATGGAGTGAAGCCGCGAAAGGCGAAGCACGATATAGCGAGGGATCACTGTATTAAATTGGGATCTACAAATTCAAGGGACAGCCATAGGAAAGCGTTTCACACCATCATATACTAATATTTATATTGCTGAATGGGAGGAGGAGGTATTAAATAAATATTAATATAGGCCAATTGTTTATATCAGATACTTAGATGACATTTTTGGTATTTGGCCATTTTCTAAATTAGAATTTTTGAACTGTCTGGCTGTCTTGAATGCCCATCATGAAAAAAGTAATTTTAAATATATGAAGCTATGCATATTATTCATATTAAAAGTCAAATGAAGTTACCTGCATTGGCGATCCTAAATTGTTCCTAGTGTGTGCTTGGTGTGTGTGTGGGCTGGCGCCCTGCATGGGATTTGTTCCTGCCTTGCGCCCTGTGTTGGCTGGGATTGGCTCCAGCAGACCCCCGTGACCCTGTATTAGCGGGTTGGAAAATGGATGGATGGATGATATGATGTATTGGATGAGGTAATCTATACTAATTAATAAAAGGCAAAGCCCTCACTGACTCACTGACTGACTGACTGACTGACTGACTGACTCATCACTAATTCTCCAACTTCCCGTGTAGGTGGAAGGCTGAAATTTGGCAGGCTCATTCCTTACAGCTTACTTACAAAAGTTAGGCAGGTTTCATTTCGAAATTCTACGTGTAATGGTCATAACTGGAACCTGTTTTTTGTCCATATACTCTAATAGAGGAGGCGGAGTCACGTATCGCGTCATCACACCTCCTACATAATCACTTGAACTAAAAACAAGGAAGAGATTTACAGCACGAGTCAAACGCGGGAACGAAGGTAAATGACGTTAATTTTTGAGTGTCTTTTAATACTGTGTAAGCATACATATTAAAACATGTGCAATTAAACGTGTGCATTTACGGGGTGATTTCTCAGGCTTAAAAGCTCGCCTTTTATCAAACGCGAGAACAAAGGTAAATGACATTAATTTTTGAGTGTCTTTTAATACTGTGTAAGCATGCATATTAACACATGTGCAATTAAACGTGTGCATTTACGGGGTGATTTCTCAGGCTTAAAAGCTCGCCTTTTATTAAAAAGGTAAATGCTAACTGTTTTCATTCTGAAGGGCACAAACCACGTTGGATTTTGTAATGATAGTTGATTAGTAAGGTCTATTAAGGGATACTTACAGAATGATTAGTAATGTCTGTGAATGCCGATGCAAGTAGGAGAATGGGCGTGAACTAAAGAACGATTAGTAACTTGTACAGTAAATGTCTCTAAAGTCTGTCTATTAAAAAGTTATTATATCTTTCAATCCTGTGTATTGATTAAACTACGAACCTAACAAGATCACTACATGGTGTCAGAAGTGGCGGATTGGAAGAGGAATGTGAAGAAGAGGTTCAGCTTTTGAACGAGTCGCGTGTCTGTTAGTAACCCGAAAACGTGATCAGAAAGCGCTAAGACGTTCTAGCAAAAGAGAAAAAAAATATGTTAGGATTACAGCCCCCACCAAATCTCCAGTTAAAGGGAAATGTAGCTGAAAATTGGAAAAGATTTAAACAGAGATTCGAGTTGTATCTTGCTGCGATTGAAGCAGATAGGAAAAGTGAAAAAATGAAAGCGTCTATGCTTCTACATGTAATTGGTGAAGAGGCGCTAGAGGTGTATAACAATTTTCAGTTTGAAGAAGATGGAGACAATATGAAATTGAACAAAATAGTTGAAAAATTCGAAACGTATTGCAACCCAAAGCGCAATGTGACGTTTGAGCGGCACAAGTTTTTTTACATGTTTCAAGAAAAGCAGAGAAACAATAGACCAGTATGTGACGGAATTGCGTAATAGGAGCTGTTCTAAGAAGAAACCGTCAAGACATCAAAGGACCAATAACCTCTAATCAGAACACCAGCGAAACAAATATTAACGAGAAAACAAGTATAAATCAGGAAAGAACATCTCAACTGCAAACACAATTAACCAGAATATCAAAATGTCAAGTAAAACCACCAGAACGACTCATTGAGACATGTTGAGGATTAAAGGAACATTTTCAATTAAGAAATGCTGAATTCCTTTAACAGTTGTGCTTTTTATACATAGTTTGAATGCTGGATGTATGCCTGAAATGTTCTGGATAGTTCAGTTGTTTGAAGTGATCAAGAATTAAACGTGTGCATTTACGGAGTGATTTCTCAGGCTTAAAAGCTCGCTTTTTATTAAAAAGGTAAATGCTGTTTTCATTGTGAAGGGCACAAACCACGTTAGATTTCAGCCGTTAAACGCGCAAAAATGTCGGTACACTAGATAAATAAGCGCAACATATTATCAGTTGTATTGTATGCTTACAATACATATAGAAATGTGTTAATCGTTAACTAATAGTATCGGATGGTGTTTTTCGACTCGCGCCTTGATTTAAACGATTTCATGTCTTGGTGGGTTTGCATAGCTTATTGTCAATATCTTTACACCTCTTTTTAAGACTTATTGACTGAAACGGGCTTTCATGAAAAAACTTAGGGCTTTGCTACAAGATACACCCTCCACAAGTTAAGGAAGTAAAAATAAAAGGTATATATTTCTGTTTTATTTAAACCTTTTAAGTTCGTATGCATAGCCCCATTTGGCTGTTTAAGTTTTATTTTTTTTCTTCAGTAATATTTAATCTCCTTAAAGAAAAACAACATATGCATTTTACTTTTTTTGTATCTTTTTAGTAATATTTTAGTGTAAAAGGATAACGAGTATTTAAACCTTTTATGTTACTTTATAAAGTTATTTTACACAATGTTGAAAAATTAATAAGAAAGCTACATATTTTGGCAGCTGCTGCTTTAATTTTCAATGAAATGAAAAAAGCTCTCCAAGAGAAAACCTCAATGAAGAAGAAACAGTTTGCACTATCTAAAAAGGAGAAACCCTCATTTATAAAGGTTTGCTGCAGATGACTTAACTGGAAAATAAATGAATAGTTCCTATGTGTATAATACATATTTATCTATTTTACTTATGCCTTTATTCCAGCAACTTGCAACATCTGAGGTAGAATTTGTTACATTACTTTGGTTTTTTGCAGCACAGGCAGGTGAAGTGACTTCCTCAGGGTCACACAGTGGTGTCAGTACCAGGATTTGAACTGACAAGCTCCGGGTTTGCTTAAATATTACTGAAGAATGAAAAAAAACGAAAACGGGCAAATGGGGCTATGCATGCAAATGTCCATCCATCCATTATCCAACCCGCTATATCCTAAATACATGAGCCAATCCCTGCCAACACAGGGCACAAGGCAGGAAACAAACTCCGGGCAAGGTGCCAGCCCACCTCAGGGCACACACACCCACACACACCCACACACCAGAGACAATTTAGAATCGCCAATGCACCTAACCTGCATGTCTTTGGACTGTGGGAGGAAACCAAAGATATGTGTATATGTAGATATGTATATATGTATATGTATATATATGTTTACATAACCTCTTGAACATACTACTTCTCCGCTGTGAAGCGCGGGTATTTTGCTAGTGTAACATAAAAGAATAAAGGCAAATGAATTGTTTTATTGGATGCTCACTCTATGGACTGAGAATTGTTCTGCCTTTTCATCTGGTCTCCGTAAATGATTCCTTTGAAAACAGAAAATCTTTTCCACTACAATGTTAGACTTGCCAAGTGCAGTTGCTGTTTTCGTTGCTGGACCATGTCAGTTTAAATGACTGAAAATAGCTAGACATATCACATTTACTGACAGACTGACAACCTTCCAGCACAGTTATGCTCGCCCCTTTCTGTGATAGCAAATCACATGCTGTGTGACGGAACTGGTGCTATACAAAGGGTTAACAGGTACAGTGAGTTCAGCCGTAATATTTTCTTTTTTCCATTTTGGTGTGGTATGTACAACAGGAGACATCAGACAGACAAGCTTCTCAACTGTTTATTCCTTGTTGTTGCATTACAGTATATACGTTGTACTTCTAGATGAACATTCATTGGTTGTCAGCTCTCATGCACACAGAGCGGTGACTAAAGACAAAATCAAATGATTTTATTGGAACAAGTCGCAGATTAGTTGGAGTGGATCAATGGGCATGTCACATTACGCGACAGGCTTCATAGGAGCATGCCACCGACTGCCTCTGACTTTCTATGATTATATAAATGAAAATTGAAAATGGGTGGAAAAGTCATATAATATGACATGGCCTTTAGATAAGCCGGAGATTAAGAAAGAAAGGTAGGCTAATAACAGGGAAATCTCTGTTCATGTTTGGGACAAATCTATAAAACCACAGGAATAAGTTCCTCTTTTGTGAACTGTAGCTTAAGTGAAGTTTTGAACAAAGATGTGTCACAAGCAAAGCAATCTGTTCTGAATTATTCAATTATTCAATGTAAGTATGCTTTTTAAAATAATTATACAGTGAGCCTGAGCATTTGGCTAATCATAACTGAAATTAGAATAAGAAATAAAGCAATGTAATTAAAAAAAGATTACTTGTAAGACAAAACATACTTTTCATGAATTTTACATTATATACATCACCCCAGAACAAAATGCCTTTTAGAGTGTGGAGTATTCGGACCCGGACACAGAATGTCCCAAAACACATGTGTTTATTTACAACCCCCACCACAGTGCACAAAATAACAATAATAAAGGTCCTTCTTGCTCTCTTTTCTGCCGCCTCCAACTCCTTCATACAACACCCGGAAGTGTTCCAGGTGCTCCCCAGTTAACATCCGGCAGCACTTCCAAGTGTGGCAGAAGTGCTGCAAGCGAGTTCAGCTCCTCTTCTGGCTGCATTTCTGAATGTGGCAGTTCTGGAGCTGCCCAGGCGTCCCCCAGCGGTGGCCACGTCGCTCCACAAGGTTGAGCTCCCCAGGTTCGTAGCCCCCATACAATCTAGGGTGGCTGCCCTCTTCCATTCCACGGAAGACACTGGCCTCCCGGTCCTTCCCTTCTCGTGGTGTCCTGGTGGGGCAAGGTCCCTGGATGTCTGTCACACTGCCCCTTCCCCAGCTGAAGCCCATAGGGTGAAGCATCTTGTCCCATGAGGGCTGGTTCTTTACAAGCGAGGGCGCGGGCATACTGGAGTCCACGGTCTCTCCTTGAAAAAGAGCAATATGGCGCAATATGGCATCCCCCGCAACCTGAAGAGGACAGTGTCTCCACATATGATTAATCCTGTGGCACTCATAACACCAGCACGCTCATTTAACCTGCACCCTCAAGACATAGAAACAATCAGGATATCTCCGCTCTGCCTCGTCCCCAGCCAGGTTAGGGGTTTCTCTTTCGCAGAGTGCTCTGTTATAGTGCGTGAGCACTCTGGCTCACGTTGCTTCCTGTAGGGAGACTTTCCTTTTCTCCGGGGTCTTCCTTTACTCTGGGGTGACACAACAGCCTGAAGGGAACGAATGGGACCCCACACTGGTTGAATTCCTCTCGACCGGAGCGAGACCGATGCAGCTTTTTGGGACGGGGCCATTTGGGAGCCGACACATACAAGTCGGCACCTTCCCTGCGCCAAAGCCTTTTCTGCCCCTATGGCGTGACCGGTGCTCGTACCCCGATCTACTGTAGGACGCCTGTCTACTCGAGTCCGTTCCGCAATATCCCTGCTCAATTCGCAAAGGCTTCCTCTTTCATTTACAGTACTGGTAATACTTACCTGTACCGCCGCGTTCTTCCGGCTGGAGAATCCAGTGCTGCGCCACTCCACTCATACTTTTGTAGATCCACCAGAGGCGCAATTGCCTTCTCCCCCAGCTCCTTAACCGTCTCCCGGAAGGCGCGTAGTGTTTCCAGAAACGGCTGTATGGGATGAAGGACCTCCTCCAGCTCACACACAGCCGCAATCAAACACATATCAGCCACCGGTGGACTTATCAGTATTCGGTCCTTACCTGCCGGCTGTGAGCTGCGGAGCCTCTGCGCCTCCGTAAGGTCTGCCCCAGGGAGGTAGGCACATGAAACACTCCTAAAACTCCCCCAGGGCAAACACTCCCTGCAGTCGGTACCTACCTCCTGAATCCCTTCTTCCAGAGGCTGCTGCTGTCTTTCAGCTGCTCCTTCCAGCATGCCGACCCTTCCCACAATGAGCTTTTTGGAAACACCCATTGTCTTCTGACTGCCCCTGGCCATCTTCCTTCCCATTAGGGAGAACAGTGAGTCACTCTGACATTTGGCGAAGAGCAGGGTGATCGTGCAGAGTGGGTGCAGCGCGTGTGCGTGTCGCTCTGTAGTGCCAGGGCGTCCACAAAATTATTTTTTAATGGGTCCCTGCCTTGTATCAGGTGGAACCCCATACAATCCAGGGTGGCTGCCCTCTTCCATTCCAGGGAAGACACTGCCCTTCTCCCGGTCCTTCCCTTCTCGTGGTGTCCTGGTGGGCAAGGTCCCTGGACGTCTGTCACAAGAGCCATAGGCAATTAGAACTAAATGAGCAGGGTACACAATAATTTAGCTTACTGTATTTTTTATTACACTTATTTATCCATCCATCCATTATCCAACCCGTTGAATCTGAACACAGGGTCACGGGGGTCTGCTGGAGCCAAGCCCAGCCAACACAGGGCACAAGGTAGGAAATAATCCCGGGCAGGGTGCCAACCCACCGCAGGACACACACAAACACACCCACACACTAGGGCCAATTTAGAATCGCCAATCCACCTAACCTGCATGTCTTTGGACTGTGGGAGGAAACCCACGCAGACACGGGGAGAACATGCAAACTCCATGCAGGGAGGACCCGGGAAGCGAACCCGGGTCTCCTAACTGCGAGGCAGCAGCACTACCACTGCACCGCCGTGCCGCCCCTACACTTATTTAATGTTTTGTTATTGTATTTTGTTTATGCCTTTAAAATATTAATTTGACCTTGCATTTTCATAGCTTCAGAAGCAAACTAGGAGGTTTTATTGAGGTCTACTTCAAATAACTGAACCTCTTAAAACCCATTCGCCAGGTTCTAAGACCAAAGATCTGGAACTGCAGGGTGAACCCTAAGGTCACCACCATCTCATGATCCCTCAACTATTAGTCTGGGAAAGAGAAACTCTAAACAGTGGTTGTAGGTGGTTTCAAACAAGACAAGCTGATCTTGATCTTGATTTACTTTAAAGGAATTTGCTTCTATTAAAACATACCATATGATTTGTTTGGATAGGCAGGTCACCTGAAAGACTAAAGAATAATTAAATTAATCTTGTATTTCATGCTGGGTTAACCTTGTACATGTACCAACTGTAGAAGACACAAAATAGGACTCATCATAAGTGCAAAAGACATACTTCCATTTTAGGGAAGGCAGAAACGTTGGCACTAAGGTCTGAGGAATTGAGGGCGGGCATGATGATATAAATCAGCAGTAGTAGTCCAGGAAGTGTTGATTCTTTTATAATACTTTTTTAGCTATTTGTTAAATAAAAATGGCTAAATTCTTCAAATGAATAGCTTCATAAGTTACAAAGAGATAAATAATGCAGACATCTGGGAGATGCTTGGAGTACACCTGCTGACCTTCTGTACAGAGAGAAGCTTAACTGAGGTAATTTAGGCATCAGATTCAGATGCCTCCTGGATACCTCCTTATGGAGGTTTTATGGGCACAACCATCTGGGAGGAGACCCCTGTGAAGATCCAGGGTTCACTGGGAGGATTATATCCCCTAGATAGCCTGGGAATGCCTTGGGCCAGTATGAGATGGTAAGTGTGATTGGGAAAAGGGACATATGGGCTTCACAACCTGGCTTCAGAAGAGCAGTGAAAAATGAATGAATGAATTAAGTAGTATTTGAGCCAGGATTATTACATTTATTACTGGCCAGGTCTGTTATATTTTCTTACTCTTACTACTATTTTATGCCTAACCACACCCTTGTTCAAGATTTAGTCTTCATTTTGAAGTAAATCACTTTGTTTCATATAGTGGCTAAGTTTATGTAACATTCTTATTTCTTTAGTACAAGCTAGTATCCTTCAAAGCTGTGACTTAATGTGTCTTATTGACAAGTCTGTTCACTTTGTCTGAGGAGCTTCATTTTACCCTGCTGAGTGAACAGCTTAACAAACATTGTCATGAAAAAGCAGAAAATATATTATTGATTAATGGCTAATTTCTCAGTGTTGTACATAAGGGTCCATTTTAAATACTGCACTCAATGTAAGTGCCAGTGTGTGAGAAAGTGTGCCCTGAGATGTATTATAAGTGTTTTTATTAAATGGATGGATAACACTTATTTAGCCAATTACCAAAGTCTATATACTGAGGAGAACACTTTTTTCAAGTAGTATATATTCTGCACAGAACAGAAGCCCATCCATGAAGCAGGAACTGTCTGTGGAGAGAGCACCAGCCCCTTTCAAGGCATATTATCACACTTACCTAAATTTACACATGTGTGGTTTCACTGTTGCCAGTTAAGGTAGCATGCAAGTCTATGACACATGGGAGAAACTCAAAAACACAGGAGTGCATGAAACAAAAACAAAACATTAGGTAATATACAAATTCCACAGAAACAGTGAATGGTCTGAGATTCAAATATAGGCCACAGGGCTTACAACTATGCCATTGTGATATGACATTGTTATTATTATTTCTAATACCATATATATTTGTGTAAAAGTCGGGTTTTGAAACCCAAAAAATCAATCATAAAATCAGATCCCGACTTATACGCCCGTTCAAAAATACGACACTTAATTTTTTTTTTTATCTCGATCGAATTTTGTTGCAGCAGCGCAGTTACTAATTTCTTTTGCTACTTCAATGGCTTTTAATTTAAAACCAGCTTTATATTTTCTTCTGATCGAACGCTCCATTGTAGTTAAGGGATGCTCTTACGATAAAAGTGTATGAGGGTGTAGATACAAAAAACACAAAACAGTGCAAACGACACTTCGTAATAGTTCAGGTATTACTGTGTGGTCACGTAGGCACAATACATAGAAAAAAAAAGGCAGTGTGCTCCGTGGTTACTCTCTCAGGTGTGTGTTAGCATATCATAATGTGCAGAGTAGCTGGCAGATGTTTTTACTGACATCTTCAACATTTCCCTGAGCAACGCCATTGTCCCAACCTGCTTCAAAACCACCACCATAGTTCCCGTGCCAAAAAAGTCACAAGTGTCCAACCTCAATGACTACCGTCCCGTTGCACTCACACCCATTATCATGAAATGCTTCGAGAAACTTGTCATGAGGCACATCAAAACCCTGCTGCCCTCCTCACTGGACCCCCTGCAGTTTGCTTATTGCTGGAACCGTTCAACAGACGATGCAATAGCCACCACTCTCCATCTGGCTCTTGCTCATCTGGACAATAAGGACACATACGTTCGAATGCTGTTTATCGACTTCAGCTCAATATTCAACACGATCATTCCTCAGCAGCTGACGGAAAAGCTGAGCCTGCTGGGACTGAACACCTCCCTCTGTAACTGGATTTTGGACTTTCTGGTCTCTCAGTCAGTCAGGATTGGAAACAACATCTCCGGAACCACCACACTGAGCATTAGAACCCCTCAAGGCTATGTGCTCAGTCCATTATTGTTCACACTGCTGACTCATGACTGTGCAGCAACGCACAGCTCTAATCACATCATAAAATTCGCCGATGACACAACTGTGGTGGGTCTCATCAGCAAAAACAATGAGTCAGCATATAGAGAGGAGGTGCAGCGGTTAACGGACTGGTGTAAAGCCAATAACCTGTCTCTGAATGTAGACAAAACAAAGGAGATGATTGTTGACTTTAGGGAGACTAAGAGTGACCATCTGCCACTGAACATTGACAGCTCAAATGTGGAGGTTGTCAATAGCACTAAATTCCTGGGTGTCCACCTGGCAGAGAACCTCACCTGGTCCCACAACACCAGCTCTTTAGCCAAGAAAGCCCAGCAGTGGCTCTACTTCCTGCATAGGCTGAGGAAAATCCATCTTCCAAACGCTACTCTAACAACATTCTACAGAGGAACCATAGAGAGCATCCTGAGCAACTGCATCACTTTCTGGTTTGGAAATTGCGCAATCAGGGATCGCAAAGCCCTACAACAGATAGTGAAGACAGCTGAGAAGATCATCAGTGTCTCTCTTCCCTCCATCATGGACATTTACACCACACGCTGCATCCGCAAAACCACCAGCATTGTGAATGATCCAACACACCCTTCACATTCACTGTTTACACTCCTGCCATTGAGAAAAAAGTATCAATTCATTCGGGCCCTCACCACTAGAATGTGAAACAGTTTCTTCCCCCAAGCAGTCAGACTCCTGAACATTCATGGACCGGTCTGATATCTGATATATGTGTTCTGTTCTGCAGTGTTGCACATGATTGCACATGTTTGCACATTTGACTCACATGCACCTTGTTATACATTATGTGTCTTTATGTTATGTGTCGTGGATTCTTTGTTGTCCTGTATTTTATGTAGCACTATGGTCCTGGAGGATCGTTGTTTCGTTTCACTATATGCTGTACTACTATATATGGATCAAATGACAATAAATACTCTTGAATCTTGTGTTTGTTGCACTTCAGGGTGCAGGGTGGTGCCCCAACTCTTTATCATGGTCTGTTTTTTCTCTTACCAGGTTTAACTTGATAAATAGGCAACTGTAACATCATAACTCAATAAACTAGTTAAACCCCATACATTAAACTGGTTTATGGAAGTTTAAGTAGTTTACCTACTAGTTTATCCATATGACTATTTGTATCTTTTAACTTATCTATATAGTGCACATCTTTCAGTATGTAACACATTTTATTTAAGAAAAAGGCAGATTAATGCATTTTATATCTTTCCCATTATCCTCTTAATGTTTAAAAATAGGTGCATAAGGGTTATATCTTGTCAGCCCATTTTCATAATTGTATTATAAACTACAAGCAAAACAGAAATTTTTTACTTGTATCTTTTATTATCTTGCACCATAAATATTGTTACACCACGATTTGGCATTTTAAAAATACAAATAGAATTTTATACCTATTGCTTGCATTATGTATCAAGCTGATGACTAATTATCCATGCCGTCTGAAAAGGGAATTAATTAGACAAAAATGAACATTGAGAGAAGAGAGTTAAATGAAGCAGTAAAATCCACACCAATGATTGAGATAAATTATTATCAGTTTATAAGGTACTGTCAGCATTTATGCAGCTATCCAGCTTTGGGTAAGTATGTTTTAGAGATTTCCATTGGTTTGCTTTTTTCTTCTATCAGTTAAATCCCTTTACAGCAAGATTATTGTCAGTAAAAAGTCTTGGCATTGCCATACATGGTATATTTTCCTACAGGATGCCATGCAAAAACTTTTTTTTTCTTTAACTAATGTCTACATTCTCTGTGAAGCCGATTTCAATGCTGTTTTATTTTCAAGGCTACAAACCACCATGTGGGGAGCAAAAATATCAACAAATTTATAAGTATACTGATGGAAAAAAGAAATGCCACATTTTCTAGAATTCATACATTCAAAATGCATGAGAAAGAAAGCTTGACCAGTTCCAAAATTTGTTATACTATTCTGAAAAATAAACAATAAAGCTTGTGCAGGGAAAGCATTGTAACTTGTCAAACACACCAAAGCTCATCAGGTACATTTTTAATCAACAAACTGTAGGCCTGTCACTTTTCAGACAGCTTTAATTCAACCTTTTGCATAATGCCTTGAATGTCACCAGAAGCAAGGGATGTCGGCCATTGGCAAGCTGCTGGCAGCCATGTCATGTGCCCCCATTCCCTGATACTATAAATTACACTGCTCCATTGAGTCCCAACTGCAGGCAAAGTTTCAGCAGACCAATAAGACAGATAACCATTCAAGATCTGGTTGCCCACACCACAGCAGGATTGCAACGTCAGGCAGGAATAAATGAGAGATTGCTTAGGATCTGGTAAAAGTACTGATGCTGAAAGTGTCAGAAGATACAATATCAATATTAATGACAGGACAGTGGGGAGACAGACTCCGTTCCATTTGTTTTTGAGCTAGGTGACCTACCAGAAACATTTACACAATTCTAACCCTACAGCAGGACAATGGCAGATGAAAAAAAAAATGAGGAATTCGGTGCAGGTGTAATCTTTAACCCTGATGTTAAATTGCACAGAAGACCATTTTATGTTGTTTTCTGGTGCCTTTTTTGAGAACAACAAGCTGATTTTCCAATCATGTATATAGATGTTCTGTTTCACACAGATACACATATTACTCAGTATATCAATACCAAAAAACATAAAGAGACCAAAAAGAGTACATGTGCCAAGTAGACCATAACTTGATGTAGACACAATTTAGGCAGTCACAAAGGCTATTTGCATATCATTCAGCGGCATAAACAGAATAGGATCGGAGTGGCTGTGTAGGTATTTCTAATTCAACTGAGTTGTTGTATGTGCAAGCAGTGTCAAAGTGGTTCTAGATAGCATTGTAACACAGCAACATACCCACAGCAAGTGCAGAAGGTGTTGTTTAAAGTACACAAGTGATAAAGTACTGTATTGTGTTAGTGGCTTTGAAGGCTATATTTGTTTTTTTTTTTTTTTTTTTTTTAGAATTGTCTTGTGTATGAGGATTGCAAACATGTTTATAAACAGCATTGTAACACCACAAACCCCCCCAGTTCCCAACAATAACATCCCACTTCCTCAGAGGGGCCATCCCACATTCTTTCATATCAGATCTGGCAGGTCTTTCTTACTGGGAATTGTCTTGCAGTTTTGGATATTATTTTGTGTGTACTAGGGACATATCGGAATTTCCTAGAAAATTACATATGTTACAAAAAGTGAAATCCCCTTTGTGTGATTCAATGTACGGATAATTAAATCTCAATGATCAACAATATAAAAGTCAGAAAACTAATGTGTGATGCTTAAATGAAGAAAGTACATAATTTTATATTCAAGGTAGTGACAGTTTGTGAAGAAAGAAAAATACTTAATAGCACACAGAGAGGAGCAAATAGAATTCATAGCATTTATGTCTTTGCATTTATTTCTTTGTGCCATATGATACATTCCAAAAAACCTGAACATTATCTTCCAAGTAATGCCACTGATAGTCAGGGAACACAACAAATTGGGATATTGTGGGTGTGTATAAGGGATGTGATTTAAGGCAAAATTCTCAGTATGTCCTTGTGTCAAAAAATCATTATTATTAATCAATACATGTAAGCTAAAAATATATTATATATATTATTTATATATATATATATATATATATATACAGTATATATACAGTATATATATATTTAAATATAAATATATATATACTAGCTGTCCCCTGCAGCTCTGCCCGCATAGTATTGAATCAGGACAATGAGGAGGGCCCTGCCCGGCTCCCCACTCCTGATGTCATGCATCCCCCTCCTCTTGGCCCGCAGTCTCTGTCTTGGATTAGTGCAAATGTATCGCTTCTGCAAGCGAACTATGATTTGTAGCGCGATGAGAGAAGTGATAAAATCTAACCAGAATGTTCAAGCAAATTATAGAAAAAAACTCAATTTAAATCCGTTAAGTAGTTCTCTCATTCGCTAGCTAAGCAGAGGTTAGATTACGCCCCGAGGCTGGTGCGTGAGTGTGGAGGGCCACTCCCCCCTCCCCTAGGCCCACTGCGTGTCTCTCGGATTCGCGCAAATAAATTGATACCACAAGCGAACTATGATACAGAGTGCAATGAGAGAAGTTGCAAAATCAACCAGAATGTTCAAACAAATTATTGAAAATCCATTAAGTAGTTCTCTCATGAAAAGTGGACAGACAGACAGACAGATGTTGGATTTTATATATATATAGATATACATTATTAATCTTATGAACATAAACAAATCTTTTTTTACTTTATGTCTTGTTGTAACTCAAAATAAAAATAATACAACTTCAACAAAGTACTAGGTTTTTGTTTGCACTCTTTGACCACTTAGTTACACTCATTATTTTTTACACTTTTTCTTATTTTCAACTCATTTTGTGATATTTATTACACCTACTTCTGCTTCCTCTTTCATCTTCCTGATTTATGCTTTATGTATCTAATGAAGGCTCCAATGTCAAAGCCGTGCTTTATATTTTTCGTTTGCATTTACCTTTTTAAAGGTGCTTGGTGTCTCCAAGTCATTTAATTACTGGTTCAATGAATAAAGTGATATGATATCAAGCTGAAAAAAAATATATAGCTGAAAAAAAAAATATTATGCCATTAAATCTGGAATACTTTTTGCACTTTAGAATCTATTCATTTTTAAGGTTAATTTGTGACAGGAACAACACCTTTGTGTGGTGTTAGTCAGGGTACCTGCTTCACTGACCAAACTGAGATATATGGTGGGATAACATTTGAAAAGCCTAAAAATCTCTCATCAACAGATTCATTTCAAATTTCAGCATGGAACACATTTGACTACTTATCAGCAGCTCCAGATGAGCATTATGTCTAATCTCTTCTGTCACAGGTGTCTTATGGGAATTGCTGGCACTTACCTTCATATTTTAGGATTATTTCATTTTAATGATTTCATAGGAGCATATTACCATTATTTTGTTTGAATTGTGTGAAGTGCCCTTCACTCTCTAGCTGATCCTTTTTAAAGCTGACTTTCTCATTAATATTAACTGTCATGTACAAAGGCTTCTTCTGCCTGTAAACTGGAAAAGATCAAAAATTAATCTGCACATTGTTCAGTTTAACATGAAAAATCTGTAAAACACACTAAAGCTAATTATCTTTGAAGACATTATGCTTCAGAAGCAATGTGCTACTGGACCACAACTGTAGTGTTGAGGAAAAAAATGTATTCCACTTCCTGTGATCACATTACTGGAAACAGAAGGGAGTGAGTTTAGTTTGCAATCTAACATTTAGTGGGTTCAAGGACCCAGATTATATTTGTACTTTCTTTCTAATTAAAAAGTAAAGTGATCTGGACTTGTTACTTACTAGCCTACCTGTCCATGGTTCTCCATGACTCCATCTCTCTCTGCTGTATCCTAGGATGCAGGGATAGCTAAGTCAGTCAATAGGGGATCTGTACATTTTCATTGTTATCATTCTCCTAATCTGAATATAATTCTTGGTTGAAACTAAACATCTTTGCTAGTCAAAATTTGTTAACTAAGAATTAAGCAGAATTATAACACTGTGCATCACTATTAAACCAAGTTCAATAACATGAATGTTTTAAGTCTTTTGCTGTTCCATTAGTATTTTTTGTAATTTGTAAATTGCTGATAATTTTCATTGGGAAGAATTAGGTATGAGTACACCTGGCTCCTGTGCAGTGGTAGTTACATTCTGCACCTTTAAGTTTATTGGAGCTGAAGTCCCATTTTTATCAGATAAACCACCTGTAATAGATCACTACAATAAAACTGTTGATATTTACAAAGGGCTTATCATGCCTCGCTACTTGAACTCTACTTTGATGAGTGTGTGGCAATGGCTTTTTCCATTACCCAAGTTCTCTTGAAGGATGTTACATGTCTCTTTTGGTGCCTCAACATTAATAACGGAATTAGGTTTACACACACAATCAGGGGGTCATTACATGTAAATATCTACACTTTCTTCTGATGGCAAGTTGGGTTATCTCAACAATGGGTCACAAAATAGTTTCTTATCTTCTTCTTCTTCTTTTGGCTGCTCCCGTTAGGGGTTGCCACAGCAGATCATCTTCTTCCATATCTTTCTGTCCTCTGCATCTTGCTCTGTTACACCCATCACCTGCATGTCCTCTCTCACCACATCCATAAACCTTCTCTTAGGCCTTCCTCTTTTTCTTCTGCCTGGCAGCTCTATCCTTAGCATCCTTCTCCCAATATACTCAGCATCTCTCCTCTGCACATGTCCAAACCAAAGCAATCTCACCTCTCTGACTTTGCCACCCAACTGTCCAACTTGAGCTGACCCTCTAATGTCCTCATTTCTAATCCTGTCCATCCTCGTCACACCCATTGCAAATCTTAGCATCTTTAACTCTGCCACCTCCACCTCTGTCTCCTGCTTTCTGGTTAATGCCACCGTCTCCAACCCATATAACATAGCTGGTCTCACTACTGTCCTGCAGACCTTCCCTTTCATTCTTGCTGATATCCATCTGTCACAAATCACTCCTGACACTCCTCTCCACCCATTCCACCCTGCCTGCACTCTCTTTTTCACCTCTCTTCCACAATCCCCATTACTCTGTACTGTTGATCCCAAGTATTTAAACTCATCCACCTTCTTCAACTTTACTCCTTGCATCCTGACCATTCCATTGACCTCCCTCTCATTTACACACATGTATTCTGTCTTGTTCCTACTGACCTTCATTCCTCTCCTCTCTCAAGCATATCTCCACCTCTCCAGGGTTTCCTCAACCTGCTCCCTACTATTGCTACAGATCACAATGTCATCAGCAAACATCATAGTCCACGGGGACTCCTGTCTAATCTCGTCTGTCAGCCTGTCCATCACCATTGCAAATAAGAAAGGGCTCAGAGCCAATCCCTGATGTAATCCCACCTCCAACTTGAATGCATCGTCACTCCTACTGCAGACTTCACCACTGTCACACTTCCCTCATACATATCCTGTACAACTCTTATGTACTTCTCTGTCACTCCCAACTTCCTCATACAATACCACAGCTCCTCTCGAGGCACCCTGTCATATGCTTTCTTCAGGTCCACAAAGACGCAATGCAACTCCTTCTGGCCTTCTCTAACCTCCATCAACATCCTCAGAGCAAACATTGCATCTGTGGTGCTCTTTCTTGGCATGAAGCCATACTGCTGCTCACTAATCATCACCTCACTTCTTAACCTAGCTTCCACTACTCTTTCCCATAACTTCGTGCTGTTGCTCATCAATTTTATCCCCGTGTAGTTATTATAGTCCTGCACATCCCCCTTATTCTTAAATATCGGCACCAGTACACTTCTTCTCCACTCCTCAGGCATCCTAGGAGACCTGACTTGGGTGAAGTGAGCTATTATATCATTAATTACCACTTTTTAATTGCAAAATGTTTTTCACTATACTGGCATATTTTTAAATAAATATTACATTTTTTTTCAAAGTTATTTCTGAAATTTGCCTTTTGGCTAAAGAAAAAGTTAATATTATAAGGATAGGTTTGTTCAACCCATAACCAATTAAGCTGCTCTAGGGAAGATTTGAAGAACAGACACCCCCACACCTAATGAGTAAAAAAAAGAGATACATATAAAACAAAGGAATTTCTTTTAGTTTTCAGTTGCAATTATACATTGTTAAGTTTCATTGGCCCACATCATATGTAATGTCTTGCAGGATATGGTGCTTGATAATGGTTGGTTCTTTGCTGGTCTAATAGTTCTAATAGTTTTACCCTTTCTTTTGCCATGTTTTGAATTTGTCTTGACCAGGAAAGTCACAGACGGTCAAGGCCCTTTTCCAGCAGTATTCAACAGAAGGAAGCAACAGAACTGAGGTGTTGAACAGGTGGAAGAGCTGAGATAACACGGGTGTCCATCTTTGACAGTTAGCTGGAGATGTTGCTCCATCGTGCAGGTTGCAATTTCAGTGAGACATTCCTCTGGAGGGAATAATAGTACAGCTTCATATGAGAAACTATGGAACTAGATGATGGTGCCTAGTTAAGTCGTGAAAAGAGAGAAGAGAAGATGACTCATCACCGATCCTTGGTGCTCCCCCATGCTTGCCTAATGCACGCTTCACCTCCCTCCTTGCCAAGAGAGGTAGGGGTCAAACCACCTGAGTTTCCCAGTGATGCTAAGGTGAGAGGGTGGCAAGGAGGATCTGATGGTTGACTGTGTAAAAGGTAGAGATCCACAAGAGCAACCATATGGATTTTTGTAAAAAGTAATAACATTCTCTGAGTATCTAAAATGTTAATAAAAATATTGATAATTTTTTTGTCATGCTAGAAGTTTTCCTTGCTTTTTCACAGTCTCAAAACGTTTTACTTGTTGGGTATGTTTGCAGTTAATTTTGTGTTTGGCAATAAATACACAAGTTAAGAAAGTAGAAGGATGGGTTTTGAAATTGGGGTATAGTGAACAGCATTGCGGTATTTAAATGTTTTATTTATTTAAAATATATGAACTAATGAATTATTTAAAATTCAAAGGTATGTATTATTTGTATGCTTTCCCATCTCTATTAACCTTATTGTGTCTTCAATAAAATTTAGAGGCAGTGGAGATGGTGCTTAGCTGAGAAGAGTAAAATGGAAGAGGAATAAAGAGAAGGAGCAAGAAAAAAGAGAGACAAGAATTAACCCTGAAGGATCAATACATTAGTTATCCTGTGTCAGTCCTGAGCTGAAAAGAACACATGGTGTGATCACTGGAGAGCAATTACCTGAAAGAAAAAAACATGAGAAAAAGTTTGAAAGTTTCACAAATACTGTAAGTCTGTAGGGATTTACTGTGCAAAAATACTTACATATATATACAATCTATAACTAATACATCTATAGATGAATTTATAGCTAAATGTTAAAAGAATGGGCAAACCTCACATAATTTGATATGATTTTCATAGCAGTATAGTATAGTATTTCATAGTACTATATCAAAGTATACCTTTCATGTAAACATCAAATATAACTCCTATATTCTGTAAAAATATAATAATTAGGAAAAATAGCAAAAATATTTAGATTATGATACCCACATAAATTAAAAATCATTATTTCACTGGAACACCAAAACACATTTGAAATTTTATTACAGAGACTTCTTTTTACAGCTATGTGATTTCTGAACATATCTGAACATCAGAAGGACCTCAGGCTCAAAGACATAATATTTTGAAGTTCAGAAAACATACACTGCAGCGGTGTAAAGCATGAGCTTGTAAAATTCTGCTCGGTGACAGTAATGGCAGAAAGTCTCAGCCTTTCAAATTGTCTACTTTATATTTCAAACAGAAGGGAATAGCAATATATATTCAAAATCTTAGCATTGAATTGAGGGCTGTCCAAGGGGGAAAACACTTGAGGTTTTGGGTTATGGAATCAAAACTGAATATGCCCTAAGATAATATTATCTATTTTATCCCATCCATCCATCCATTTTCCAACCCGCTGAATCCGAACACAGGGTCACGGGGGTCTGCTGGAGCCAATCCCAGCCAACACAGGGCACAAGGCAGGAAACAATCCCGGGCAGGGTGCCAACCCACCGCAGGACACACACAAACACACCCACACACCAAGCACACACTAGGGCCAATTTAGAATCGCCAATCCACCTAACCTGCATGTCTTTGGACTGTGGGAGGAAACCGGAGCCCCCGGAGGAAACCCACGCAGACACGGGGAGAACATGCAAACTCCACGCAGGGAGGACCCGGGAATCGAACCCAGGACCCCAGATCTCCCAACTGCGAGGCAGCAGCGCTACCCACTGCGCCACCGTGCCGCCCCTATTTTATCCCTTTCTACATTATTATAAATTTAATTGGAAGCTTCCATTTTCCTACTTAAATGTGACATGCCAAAGTTTTTTGCTCTGCTAATAATGACAGATTCAGATGCAATAAAACAGAAATAGAAAAGTGTAGGTGAACACATTTGATCAAACTCATGGTCAGACATATTTGATTTAGGATTTACTTTTCTGAATTTTGTGTTATAGATTGCAAGTAATACAGCTGAAAAATAAAAATGAATTTCAGGTTGACTTCCATTTTCTCTCAAAAGTGACATTAAAAAAGCTAACATTACATACTGTATATGTCACAAAGATTTATAGAGTAATACAGTGATCCCTCGCTATATCGCGCTTCGCCTTTCGCGGCTTCACTCTATCGCGGATTTTATATGTAAGCATATTTAAATATATATCGCGGATTTTTTGCTGGTTCGCAGATTTCTGAGGACAATGGGTCTTTTAATTTCTGGTACATGCTTCCTCAGTTGGTTTGCCCAGTTGATTTCATACAAGGGACGCTATTGGCAGATGGCTGAGAAGCTACCCAGCTTACTTTTCTTTCTCTCTCTCTTGCGCTGACTATCTGTGATCCTGACGTAGGGGGTGTGAGCAGGGGGGCTGTTCGCACACCTAGACGATACGGACGCTCGTCTAAAAATGCTGAAAGATTATCTTCACGTTGCTACCTTCTGTGTGCAGCTTTTAAGTATGCTGCACGGTGCTTCGCATACTTAAAAGCTCAAAGGGCACGTATTGATTTTTGACTTTGTTTTTCTCTGTCTCTCTCTCTCTATCTCTCTCTCTCTCTCTCTCTCTCTGCTCCTGAAGGAGGGGGTGTGAGCTGCCGCCTTCAACAGCTTTGTACCGGCGGTGCTTCGCATACTTAAAAACAAACAGCCCTATTGATTTGTTTGCATTCCTCTCTGTTTCCTTTGAAGAGGAAGATATGTTTGCATTCTTTTAATTGTGAGACGGAACTGTCATCTCTGTCTTGTCATGGAGCACAGTTTAAACTTTTGAAAAAGAGACAAATGTTTGTTTGCAGTGTTTGAATAACGTTCCTGTCTCTCTACAACCTCCTGTGTTTCTGCGCAAATCTGTGACCCAAGCATGACAATATAAAAATAACCATATAAACATATGGTTTCTACTTCGCGGATTTTCTTATTTCGCGGGTGGCTCTGGAACGCAACCCCTGCGATGGAGGAGGGATTACTGTAATATCAATATATATTGACTACCATATAATGACCACAATTATGGGCACATGATTGTATTATATATATAAAGTTATTTTTTTAATTCATTGTTCTCATTTGTGCTAATTTATATAGTTCATCTATATACATTAATGTCATAAGGTAAATAACTGTCACAGTCAAAGTGGGTTCATGGAGGAGTGGTATTTATGGCACTATCCTGGTCTTCAGTTTCTGGATTTTCTTCCTGATTTATAAGCATTTTGATAACTCGTACCCTCACCTTGGCAATGAATTATGGTATATTTTAAATAAATTCTGACAATGATATTACTACTACTAATACTAATGATAATAATGCACTGTTATTTGACGCAATTTTTAAAGGTAACCAATCCAAAAATAAAAACAATACTCCATAAGTCAAAGAAATCTAAGAACAGGTTAGGCAAAGGAGATGATCATAAACTTCAGGAGTTATCAAGCTCACTCTACCACAGATTGTCATCAATGGTGAAGACATGGTAAGGACATATACGTACCCCAGGGTGCATCTGAGTGACTAGCAGGAGTGGAATACTAACACATAGGCCATATAAAGGAATGGTCAGGGACACCTCTATTTCCTGAGGAAGTTGAGGTCATTTTGATGAATGGATGCCACTCTTGTATGTTTTCTGTCAGCCTGTTGTGGCCAGTGCCATCTTCTAGCTGGGGCAATGGCATTAGTGTAGATGATGTCAAAAGACTAAACAAACTGAATGAAAATGCTCAATTATAGGAGTCAGGCTTAACATGTTGGAGAAAGTGGTGGAACAGAGGTCAGTCAGGAAGCTGCTTACCATTCTGGACAATATCTTTTGCTTCTCTGTATGAGGCCTTAGCTTAACAGAGGAGCACCTTCTGTAAAAGACTGAGACAACTGCATTTCTCCAAGCTGTGGCGTCTTAACGCATGGGCACACCTGGGCGCTGCTCAGGGGCCCCAGGTGCATGGGGAGGGGGGCATCTTATAACCATGCATTACATATGAATTCATATTGCCTGCCATCTGTTATGAGAAAGAGTCAAGAAACTAATCAGTAGAAACAGATTACAGTTCAGCAAACTCCAATTCCAGCATGGTGGTAGCTTGACTCAAGCAATAGGACACCACCACATAGACTTGAGGCCTCATTCACACGTACCCATGCATTTTTTAAAAACAAGAGTTTTCCTCCTTCATTAAAAAAAAAATAACGTCCACACACGCACCATTTTAAAAAAAAATCTCTATCTTCATGAAAACGCAAGAATTCGCTGTCAAGAACATGAAACAGACAGATAACAAAGGGAATATAATTTAGATTAATGTCCATCACCCTTTATGTTTTCAAAAGTCTGTTTAGCATGGAATTTGCAAAAATACGGCCATCATGAAAACTACCCAGCCATTTCACTGTGACGTAAATGAACACTTTTAATCACAGGTGGCTTGTATGTTAAGAGAAATCCCCACCTTTCTGTTCATATAATCCATTGAATTTATGGATAGCTGCTTTATTTCTACATGAGTCCCAGTGAAACTCTGCTACAAGTTCCTCTACTTTAGACTTAGTGACAGGTAATTGTATATACACAGGACCCAAATAGACCGTCATTGCTTCACACACTCGCCTTACTATTTTAGAAACCACCTGTCTTGACAACCCAAAGGTGTGTGTCATCTTGTGTAATCTCCCCTCGTCTGCTAAATAGTAGATTGTGTGGGCAACTTTTCTGACAACACTGACAGTTGTCTTTTCTTTGATATGCGTGTGAAGCAGCTTACTCAAAGACAGTAACAATATCCTTAACAAATGAAATATCTATTCAGCAACAACCACTTTGATGTGTTTGAGCATAAACTGTGGAATGGTGAGTGTATATAATGTGAATGGCTACTATATTCACCATCTCAAGACTGTTTGTGCTGTTTTCTATGCTGCCTATTGTCTGACATAGAATCTTTTTGCTACATCATGATTCAATGACTGGAAAAACATTACTAAAGCTGTAGCAGAAAATGAAAATGGAAATGAACATCACAGATGCATGAGGGCATATTTGATTTGCCATAAAAACATGAGAATATAGATTCTTTATTACTTGAACAATATCACTCAGAACAGGAGTAGTGGCAGAAAGTATTAACAGGTGTAGTTTCTTTGATTTTTTTTCTTGCTTCTAGAGTTCTACCATTTCGTGGAGAAAATCTAATTATTCGGTCACCAAACAATGGAAACTATTTAGGTATACAAGTGCTGTTGAGTGAATATGACCCCTTCTTGGAAAAGAATTTGAGACTATATGGAAATTGTGTAAAGGGGAATCCATCATATTTATCATATTATATATATATATATATATATATATATATATATATATATATATATATATATATATAAAATTTTAATATATTATATATTTAGTAAATATTTGTGAGGCATTTATTGAATTAATGGGACAACATGTTCTTAGTGTTATTCTTAAAAAAATAACAGTTCAAAGTATTATTCAATAAGTTTGGATTTTATGCCAGACATTTCACAAATTGATCAAGTAACATTTCCTGTTCAGTATATTCAAGAATGTAAGCCTGTGAAACACTTCATTAAATTTATAGTAATATTTTCTCATGGAGTAAAGGCTCTAGCAGACATTGTCAAAGATTTTCTTAATGATAATGAAATTACCCTATCAAACTGCTATGGTCAATCATATGACAATTCATCTAACATGCTATACTGGGTTGCAAGCAAAGATTCAAGAACCAAATGAGTTTACTATTTATGTCCATTGTGCTGGACACAGCTTGAACTTGGTGGGAGTGAAAGCAATAGAGGGTTCTCTATAATATGTGAAATTCCTTGACTTCATTCAGCGTTTATATTCCTTTTTCTCTGTTTTGACACATCGATGGAATATTCTAGTTTCATCTTTAGGAAAAGATATGTTTGTCAGGCACCTGTCTGACACAAGATATTGATCACATACCTATATTAAAAATGGGAATGAAAGTGAAGTGCGTGTCTTACTAGATATGATGGAGCAGAAGAGGAGATACTTTTCAGTGAAACTGAAAAATTTAAGGTAGAAACATTTCTTCCAGTTCTGGATTCTTTAATTTCTGAATTAATTAAACATGCAGAAGCTTATTCATTGATTGGATGTCGATTTTCCTTCTTTGGTGAATTGATTCCGATGAGCTAAACAAAAAGTGTGAACATCTTGCTAATATATATCACCAAGATGTTGATCATAATGATCTTTTAAATGAATGTGACCATCTCAAGCACTACATAAGTATTGATGAAAATTGTGAGACACAGTCCGTATTATGTAAAAAAAATAATTCAGACAACTTGAAACCTTTGTTTCCCAATGTTGACATTGCTCTCAGAATATGTAGGTGTATGATGGTTATTAACTGTACAGGAAAACATTCATTTTTAAGGCTTACATTAACAAAAAATCAGCTTTGCAGCACAATGGGAGAGCAGTGTTTAAACTGGCTTTCATTGATATGTGTCGAAAGTGATGTATTGAAGAGTATTGATTTTGAAGTAATAATAAAACCATTTTTGGCAAAGAAAATTTGCAACGTTTGTGTTAAATGATTGATTAAAAGAAAAAAATTATAGCCATTTTCTTTTATGCCAATTTCATTTATGTAGTATACCAATTAATTTATTGTGCATGTGCTGTTTGATTTGATTACATCTTGCCTGAAGAAGGGGCCTGAGTTGCCTCGAAAGCTTGCATATTGTAATCTTTTTAGTTAGCCAATAAAAGGTGTCATTTTGCTTGGCTCTTCTTGTGCCTGTGCAGAAATTTTTATTTTTCAAAACTTATATTTGCATATTTGCATTGATTAACCTTTGATGTATAGTATGTATTTTAAGCACTAATAATATAACTCTCTGTT
Source organism: Erpetoichthys calabaricus (assembly GCF_900747795.2). NCBI lineage: Eukaryota > Metazoa > Chordata > Cladistia > Polypteriformes > Polypteridae > Erpetoichthys > Erpetoichthys calabaricus. The sequence continues at coordinate 176,240,453 of NC_041398.2, forward strand.
TGTGCTAAATACCATTAAAACTAACTGAAATACCCAGCATTGCCCTGGAGGAAAATAAAGTGTTTTTTTTAATTGTTTGAGAAAAATATAATTAAAAAAAAACACAACTTTAAAAATAAATTAACAAACAATTAAGACTCACTAATGTGCTTGTCTTGTGGTCTTACATGTATGTTATCATCCAATTGACACTCGGAACTGGCCAACTCTATTTAATTTCAAAAGCAACAGGGGCGCGGTGGTGCTCAAACATAAAGAATGCTGGAAGTCACCTCCACTTCACCTTCTGGTGGTCTTTCTGAGTGTCAACTGGATGATAACATGCATACAAGACTACAAGATCACACCCCACCCTACCCAGGATGTCGTGGCTTAGGGTTGATTTCACCCTACGGTATTTTTAGTCGACCAATGAGAAACATGTGTACCAAGTTTCATGAAAATCGCTCCAGCTGTTTGGAAGTAATGCTGGAACATACACACACACACACATATTACTTTCCTTATTTTCTGAATTTGCACCTAGATTATTCTTTTTCTTTTCATTTTTTTCTCTCCAACACTTTTGAGTCTCTTTTCTCCACGCTGCTTTCTTCTTTGCTTAGTCGTCGATGTTTAATCTATAACGTATTTTCCTTATACGCTTTATATGCGCTGAGAGCCCTGGATCTGTGTGTGTCCAAAGCCTTGACACGACTGAGTGTTTTGCTGCCCGTGGTCTTATTTGATATTGGTTGTAATCAGGGCGTGTCTTGCAAGAATCTCATGTTCTACGTCCCCGCGAGATGGTCCTGGGTCAATCTCTTGGCACAAACTCTCAGGTTTAAGGTCCCCGTGAGATGATCCGTGGCCATTCTCTTTCGTCTCACGGGTCTTTTAAGTGTCTCATTTCCCTAGTCATTCTCTCCCAGGATTTTTTTTTTATAATAGGGAGATATATATAGATAAATAATTCTTTCCTCTTTTCTCTTTTCTTTTCTAATCTCTTGTGCTATCTATGTTTGTATAGTATAACAACATATTGTGTATAGGGTGGAATCTTTGTACATCAAAATGTGTTATATTGTTTGGATATTTGTGTTGATTACTCTTTGATTTATGGCATGTTTTCTTATTGTTTAAAATTTATTTTATTTAGAGAATTAATAAATATTTGTTTAATTCTATCATCTATGTATACTTTAATTCTTGAGAGTAGGTGCGTAGGATGGGGCAGGATGGTAGGGGCCCCAGTGCGTTACTTTGCCCATGATGCTGTTAAGATAGCCCTGTCTGCAAGAAGTGCTATGTGAGATCATTCCAACCCTTAGCCAACAGGTTCTAAAATAAGGCACCCCAAGGATGAGGTGGTATTGTTCCCCGTTTTGCTAAATTGTACTGGGCTGGTCTACAAGACATCTTTTTTATGTAATTTATTTATTTAAAGAGCTTCTGTAAAAAGACAATTTCCCCCCTGGGGACAAATAAAGTTCTATCTATCTATCTATCTATCTATCTATCTATCTATCTATCTATCTATCTATCTATCTATCTATCTATCTATCTATCTATCTATCTATCTATCTATCTATCTATCTATCTATCTATCTGTCTGTCTTAACAGACAATGTCACTATGTGCAATATAAAGTACAGTAACAATGTCTGACACTTTATAATATAAATGTGCAATTGTAATCGCTTATACTTAATATATAGTTACACCTTGTTAAAATCCTTATAGATACAGATAATAATTCTTGTTTTATGTATATTTGTGCCCTTTCTGTCTTTTATTGTAATCCTGCAATTTCCCCTTGGGATTAATAAAGTTTTTAATCTATGTATCTATTTAGCGGTCAAAAGATGTAGTGATACCTTCCCACTCTTTTATATAAATGGAAACAACATGAGTCTTTAGTTATTTTACAAATTAAGCAACTGCATGTGCTAAATGTTGCACTGTAATGATCCTTAAGTATCTCCTCCTAATTATCATTATTTATTTATCAGACACATTTATTCAGAATTAAGGAATAAGAGCTTCATTCATTTAATGACATGATCATTAGAGGCAAGGGCATGAACAACCAACCCTATTTTCTTGTTTAAGCATTCAGCAGTGCCAAGTGCTGGAACTCTAGCCCTAATCAGTATGCATTTTCAAAGGAATAAAACTATATAATTTCATTGTAAGTAACTTGAAGTATGTCATGATGGAGTCAAATTTGCCTTTGCACATATGATGTTGTAGTTTTAGTAACAAAATGTCAACTAAAAAAATCTATTAGAAAAGGTAAACTGTATTTAATTCTATATATTTCTATATTTTTAATTCTATATATTCTGTATTTAATGCTATAAGCAGAACTTGGAGAATGCAGTGCAAAAAGTGTAGTAAAAAAATAAAACCTTATGATCTATAGTAGACACAATAAAGAGAACTAAAGGAATACGCAATGTCCAATATGCATCAGATAATTTTATGATGGGGTATGCAGTGAATTTTGCTATAAAAAACAGCATCGAACAAGGCAGAAAAGAGCAGATGGAAGGAGCAATGGAAGAGCGGGATGGAATGCAAGCTTAAAACAATTTATTAAGGAGTGAAAATGTTAATGTATTTAAAGTAAAGCATACCAGTAATTAAAAAGGACCACCAGCATTAATTAACAAGATATACATACTGTACAATTTTGTTTACCTTTCATCATTTTTTCCAATACCTCCTCACTTTTCCTTCACTTCCTGTATTAACTTAGCTGTAGAAGGTCAAATTATGAGAAGGTGTTTTCTTATATTGACGGTGTTTGGATTTATACTTGTTAAGTCTTTCTGAGAAAGGCACAATTTTAAGGCTTTTGATGCGTGACAATAAAATACCTCTGATTAAAGACACACCAAAATTTTAAGTTTGAAAACATATGAAAAAGTAGGTTTAAATTGCAGTCAATACAATATGTCTTTAATGCATTTTTATTTAACAGATAAGTGGATAAAAAAATAACAGAAAATTATACAATAATACTGCCATGGGATAAATAAAAGAAAATGCAGCCTAAAGTGTCCATAATTTCATGCAGTCAATAGTATATCTGCAGGACATGAATGTGGGCTTTTCCTGAATTTATGCTGGCATACTTTGCTAAAATTTGTTAGTAATTTTTATAACAAATGCTTTAACTAACATGGTAAAAAAGCAATTAATTTTTAATCCATCCTAAGGTCAAGGCTTTGTCTAGTTGAAATTATCTCTATGGCCCCAGTGATTCTTACCACTAAGTTGTTCAGAGTTTTTATGTTTTCGGTGTAACTACTTTTTGCAAAATGGTATAAAATATGGAAACAACAAAATGGGAAACCAAAAATTTGACTCTCATTTTTGAATTTCTGTTTAAAATTAAGTTAAGCCTGGCAAAAACATGCTATCTGTGGTGTTGATCAATGTTCCCTCTAAGAAAAACATTTTCTTTGTGAGCAAAACTTTTTCAGGTACATTTACTCTGTGGGCACTATGTACTACTGCACAATGTAATTATATATTCCGCATAATTATTTATTGATGTGTGAATACTTCCTGAAAGACACAGTTGTCCAAATGGGGTGGGTTTGAGGATACGACTGTGAGTGAATGAAAAGATGGAACTCTGGAGAGAGCAACATACAATTGTCCGTGACTGAAAACTGTCTTTGTCTTGCGTCTTGCCTGCCATGGTCGGCTGCCTTAGTGAATTATATATATAGATAGAAGATTATACCATAGAATGCACAGTGTAATAGTAAACTAAATGTAAAAACATTGAATAACACTGAGAAAACCTTGAACAACAGAGAAAACTTAACACTGCAAGAGTTCGCGCTATAGCGCTACGAACCGCTCGGTAAAAACACTTTTTTAATGAGTTTTAAGCACGGGGAAAAAAATGAACATTTGAAAAATCCGTAGTTTAATAAACCACCAAGAAAAGTAACATTGCAACAATGCACGCTACGAACCGATCGCTGTAAACAGAAGTGAAAACAAAATCAAGCATTCTTTAACTGCCTTCTCTGCCGTATGCGTCCAGCCCCCTCTCTCTCGCACGTGTGTCTCTCTCTCGCGCACCTGTGTGTGTGTGTGTGTCTGTCTCGCGCGCCTCTGTGTGTGTGTCTCTCTCTCGCGCGCCTATGTGTGTGTGTCTCTCTCTCGCGCCGGTGTGTGTGTGTCTCTCTACTTTTTGCAAAATGGTATAAAATATGGAAACAACAAAATTTGACTCTCATAAAAGTTCTGTTTAAAATTAAGTTAAGCCTGGCAAAAACATGCTATCTGTGGTGTTGATCAATGTTCCCTCTAAGAAAAACATTTTCTTTGTGAGCAAAACCTTTCAGGTACATTACTCTGTGGGCACTATGTACTACTGCACAATGTAATTATATATTCATATGTGAACTAGTTTTATGCAATACAGAAAGCAGGTAAAAATGTATTCATTAAACAGGCATGTTTATTTCAACTAAGTATATACTGTATGATTTATTATTCAATCTTGAAGCTGAACAGTTTTGTTGTATTTTGCCCATGAATTCATGACAAGGTCTAGAGCCTTCTCAGGAAAACAACCATCTTCATAAGCTGTGTGTGTCTCACCTGGTGTTGTCTTTGATCACTGCTCAAGCACAATTCCTTCTTTGCTATTCTATCATGTGTGACTTCACCTCTGCCGAATCTCACCTGCCTGATTCCACACAGATCTAGAGATGCTTCATTGGCAGCAAACATCGCATCACCCCCTCTACACACTTTCCTCATATGGTGTCCAAATGAGGTTTGTGTGGATGGAGCATAAAACAAAACTAATCGGCTCACTTTAATGCGAACTTTCAAAGGATTTTCTTACGAGTGGTGAGTTTCTTAGTTTTCTTCTGTGCTACAGGAAAATCTTGTGTACGGCAGCATATGCATATGGTTATTACTAATGAGCGCATGTTATTCTGATGACGTACTAGGCACTATGCAGCGTTATTGAGGACCAAACATTGTTGGAAAAGAATGAGAAGCAAACAGCTAAGCACAACTAGGCTCCCTTCTTTACATGAAGAGAGATTGGCTCTCCTTCCTCACAATCAGCCAATCTGAGAGGCTCATTTGGGTAGTGGAAAACCATCAGGGTGAAGTCTGAGCAGTTCAAATCAGTACTGGCTACAAAGATAGTTGCTTCTTTGGGAATGTAACTGCAGTCAGGTAATCTTTAACTATATGTTTTACATGTATTCCTAACAGATATTCAAAATATTTGGCTTTCTTGGGGAGAATGGACATGCCACTTGAATTTGTACCACCTACTAATTGTTAAAAAATATCTGTGTATTTGTTTTGTCTTTTTTGAATGTTATTAATTTATATTTTTATTTTCTGAAATACAGTATTTTATCACGGTGATATTATTGTGTATGCTGTAGTTTTAATGGGTGTAACAAAACAGCATTTGCTGCCAGTCACATAATTCTGATGCTTTACAAGATGTCATTTTATAACATGCTATTAAAAAAGTGTGCCTAGAGAATTATTCAGACATTAAGACCACTAGGAAAATTTTCTGGTTGTGATTGTGCTTTTTGACTTTAAAATCTGTTTTGGGTTTTGGTTTAAGATTGTTTCTCTCTACTTGTTTATTGACTATTCCTTGTCAATTCCATTAAAGAAAGAGGTTTGTTCATGTTTATGGAAGCTTATTTCCACCACTCAAAAAAAAAAAATTATTGCATTATTTCCCAATAATGATTGTGCTATATCACATATATATTGCATTATTTTGTAATAATGATTGTGTTATATTGCAAAAGTATTGCGTTATTTCATAATATTCCTGTGAAATGACACAATGAATGGTGGGAATAAGAATGGTGGGAATAAGGTTCCACATATGTCTGCCAGCTCCCTAGAAATCTAATTTGGTTTGATCACTCCATCTGTTCAAACCAATAATAACACCAGCTGTTTAGCGTGACAAGAAGACTTTATTATTTACATTTTAGATGACTTAAAGCTTGTTACTGAATTTTTGCTGGTTTATGAACTGTCCATATAAAAAAAACATGCTCATAAACAGTGATGTTTACAATGTGGAATATGACCCGGACACAGACAGACAGAGAGCATTTTAAAGTCCACCACACGTTTATTATACACTACTATTTACACTTATCGTGAGCACAACCCAGTGCCTCGGCACCAATCTCCCCTTCAGTCCTTGGCCACACAACACAATGCCTTCAGTCTCTCAGGTCCACCTCCACTCTTCTCCTCCGAGCTTCGTCCTACTCCTCCCGATTCTTGCCATTGACTAGAGGGAGGCGGCCCCTTTTAAACACCCCGGATGGACTCCAGGTGCATCCAGAGGAGCTTCTGTAGCCATACCCCTGTGTATCCGGAAGTCCTCCGGGTGTCCTCAATCCTCTTCCCCCCAGCACTTCCGGGTGTGACGGAAGTGTTGAGGTCCAGGGCTCCCAAGGCATCAGGGCGCCCCCTGGCGGTGACCACGGGCCCCTACAGGGTAGAGCTTCCATGCTTTGTACCCGTGGCCCCCAAAGCAACCAGGGCGGACGCCCCCACATGTTCTGGAGTAGGCACAAACCCTCCTCCGGTCCTCCTGGGCATCCCTGCCGGGCATAAACTCTAGCCGGGTACCACAACAAGAATACTTACTACAACAACTCTCTCATCCAAAGGTCAAACCTGGCGCAGAAGAGAGTTGTCCAATAGCTTTACTAAATTTTCTATTTTTATTTTTCATTGTCTATTGTTTTATCTTTATTTTTGTAATGTTACTACATCACCATTTTGTGTGTTTGTTTTTCTGTGGGTTCTGGTGTTTTTTGGTACTAGTCACTATGCTGTATGGTTGTTATGACCCATAACATCATGACAGCTAAGATATACAGTATAAGATGACCACTGGCATTAAGCCAGTGCCTGGACTTAAACTCAAAATTTATATGAATGACTCTGCAAAATCTGTTTAGTGCACATTGATTACTTTAAAACTATTCTGTTTTTGGCTTTAGTTTAATTTCGGCTTTGACTTTTGCCTATGTCTTTGGTACTTGATGATCATGTCTGCCTTTGTTTACAAACCACTGCTGTTTTTAATATTGCTGTTTTACAGTAGACTAACCCTGTGATTTGTTCTCTGCTACTCTCAAAACATCTTACCAATTGTGACAATGTCCAAGGAAAAAAATTATGGGCCTAATTAGATGAAAACTTAAAAATGGAAGAACTGTAAAGGGAAAAGTTGGCTTATTTAGACATCATCTAGTGACAAATTTTCTTTTTAACTTTGCATATTGTGAACTGTCAATTGGCATGAATTATTTTACAACCTGGGAACATAATGATTTTATTTATAGCATGCTTCTCAAACTTCACAATTAAAGGACTGTTCAGTAAATTAAAATAAAATTAAGTATAAAAAATGAATATGAAAATATCTGAAATCAACAAGAAAAGTTATTTTAATTCAGAAGTGGCAAATCTGCTAATTGTTCTTTCTTCTTTTGGCTGCTCCTGTTAGGAATTGCCACAGTGGATCGTCTTTTTCCTTATCTTCTTGTCCTCAGCATCTTGCTCTTTTACACCCATCACCTGCATGTCCTTTCTCACCACATTCATAAACCTTTTCTTAGGCCTTCTTCTTTTCCTCTTGCCTGGCAGCTCTATTCTTAGCATCCTTTTCCCAATATACCCAGCATCTCTCCTCTGCTTATATCCAAACCAATGCAATCTCACCTCCCTAGCATTGTCTCCAAAATGTTCACCCTGAGCTCACCCTCTAATATACTAATTTCTAATCCTGTTCATCCTCGTCACACCCAATGCAAATCTCTGCCACCTCCTGCTAATATTTGTTTTAATTGAGTTGTAAAACATAAGTTAAGTCATAACTAATAATTGCAAACAGTGTTAACCAGCCCTAGCCTCACCAAGCAAAAAAAGATTTAAACTAAAAATTTCATTGTAGTACTTGGCATATTAAGGTCTAGATTGGGATGATTTCTGATTTTTCTGTGTTAATTCAAAAAGAGATTCTGAATTGAATACAAAATCTTGAATGGATGGAACATCTAATTTTACTGAAAGAAAATCTCAAGCTATGGGTCTAGTCCTAGGAAAAAGGGAAAAAAATGTGTTTTTGACTTACCGTGATTCAGAGAGTTGTTGGAGGATTACATAATTATTGCACTACCTGGTTAATTGTTTACAGGAATTCTGGTAAGCTAGTTGATGGTATTGATTGTGAAACTACTGAACCATGAAACCTACTCCGCAGTACAGCTCAAACAACTGCTTCTTACCACCTCAGTCTTGATTGTGTCCATAGTCATTTCTTCTCTAAACTTTTGTTGGCAAGGAAAATTAGTGGCCTCAATATTCATACTTCTCAAGTTTAGTATCACACATAATGTGTTCTTTCTTATTCTCAAGAAGAAAAAAACACTTCTATAACATACTAGTTATATAAGTAGCAAATCCCAAAAGATCAATTAATCAGGTCACTTAATGATTTTTAATTTATTGCATTGTATTCTTGTCCCACAGCAGAACTAATTGCATTTGGTGCATATTGAAAGAAAGTAAAATTGTTCTCTTTATTCAATATGTCCTCTAATTTTATTTTTTCTTGAAGCAAAGGACATTCAACACAGAGATGGCTAGTCTAGCACTTCATGATGGTAAGAAATCCTGCAAAAATACTTCTTTCTCATTCTAAATTTGAAAAGGGGAATATCCAGAAATGAGAATGCTCCTTGTTGAAAATAAAGAGCTAATAAAATATGCTTCATTCTTAATTTTCCCTAATGCTACCATTCCTTTTCTCCTGTTATATTTCAGTCTGCCAACACTGAAAGAATTTTTCCTTTTTTTCCCCCTAGCCGTACAGGATTGTAGAGATTAAGTACCCATGTGACAGGCAAAATTGTAGTGGGAATCAAGGCACAAAAGCAGTGTTGTATAAAGTACCGAACAGCCATAACTGATTACAAGTAGAGATACCTTTCTGAAAAGTGACTCAAGGAAAAGTAAAAATTGCCCCTGAGAAAACTGCTCAAGTAGAAGATTAGAGTATCTGATATTAAGCGTACTTAAGTATCAAAACTACAAGAAAATGTAGGATCACAGCCTGTTTTATATATAGTCAAAACCTTCCTAAAAACTTAAAATAAAGTCTTGTGGAGTCTTGGGTTATACATATGCATGGATTACAATGTAAGTATATTAATTTTGTGATATCTTAACTCACTGATAGGACACAGATAGATGGTTATGACATCTCTGCAAAATTTCTAAAGTCTCATTGTATTATTTAACTAAAATAAATTAAAAAAAGCCATCTTTGTTGTCTGCCAAAGGTTTGCTTACTGGAGCAATAAGGCTGGTATATACTGCATGGTACTCTTCTGCCTCTTTTTAGAGTGTCTTTGTCAATCACTGCAACAGGCCCACTTCACGTGCAAGCTGTGGTTGAATGGGTGGCAGATGAGAAGAAGCTGGTAGATTTCATTATACAGGGTGGTGCACGGAAACGGGAAATTTTGGAACAGGGTGTTGGCAACCCTGGGGCATCATCGGTTGTTTGTGACTAATGCGACCTCATTTAGAACCCCTTGCCATTAGTTATAATGGAGCAGTGGCGTGGTATGCAACAAAAGCCTTTTATAAGAGTGGTGATAGTGTGACTGCAGTGCAAAAGGAATTTCAGCATCATTACCATTTAGGACGTCATGATTGTGTCCTTTCTGCTCATGTGATATCGAAAACGTGGTTTCAACAGGACGGAGCCACTTCACATACTGCCTGACAGTTGTTGGCAGCTATTCGATGATTGTTTGGATGGCGCATCATTTCATGCAACGGTGACATTCCATGATCTCTGAGATCCCCAGATTTCACTGTTCGTGATTTTTTTTCTGTGAGGACTTCTTAAAAGCCAAGTGAACTGCACACATCCTGCAACCATTGCTGAACTAAAAAGGAGGATTGAAGAGGAAATCGCTGGCATTCCTCTTGACATGTTATGTTGAGCAATGCAGAATTTACACAACAGGCTGTCAGAAAGTGTACGGAGAAATGGACAACTGTTTTCTTGTAAACATAAAATAAATATTGAATGAATATTGATTATCATCATTGATTGCATATCCTGCACAATACATTTCATAATTAAATTTATTTTGTAATGTGTTTATTCATGCATTGAACGTCGATTGACAATTTCCCATTTCCCTGTCTCCCAGCAACATTTCTCAATATGTTACTGCATTATTAGCAAAATCCACATGTTCCAGATCTTATAGAGTCACTACATATCAAACATTTAGGTAGACTGAAATCTAAGGCTTGGGTTAGAAGTGCACCCCTTACACTAGACTGCTTTTGCTCAGAGCCTGTAAAAGTGTGGTGCGTGACACAGGAACAGAAATCGGTTCCTGGTCTTGAAAAATGTCATTAGTTATTGAGTGACCTGTAGATTTGGGAGCATCATGAGCAATTTGATTTAACTGAAATATAACGGGATAAAGGGTGCTCTTTAATAGTAACATATTGCTTATTGACACATTTAGAAACAACAATTCTCTTTGCTGAATTTTGTTTATTAAGCATAGAGGATACTCAATGGTAATGAGTTTTCCAAGTGGCTGGATAAACTCCAGGAAAAGTCAGATTTCTTAGTATCAGCATAACTGGAGCCAGAAGAAAAAAATAGGATGCCCTTTTCTCATATATTGAAAGATTTCTGATAACTCTATTAGAGATCTCGATTAGAGATCATGTGCAGTTCATTCTTCTTCTTTCGGCTGCTCCCGTTAGGGGTTGCCACAACGTATCATCTTTTTCCGGCTCTGTCTCCTGCTTTCTGGTCAGTGCCACCGTCTCCAACCCACATAACATAGCTGGTCTCACTACCGTCCTGTAGACCTTCCCTTTCACTCTTGCTGATACCCGTCTGTCACAAATTACTCTTGACACTCTTTTACACCCATTCCACCCTGCCTGCACTCTCTTTTTCACCTCTCATCCACAATCCCCATTACTCTGTACTGTTGATCCAAAGTATTTAAACTCATTCACCTTTGCCAACTCTACTTTTTGCATCCTCACCATTCCACTGACCTCCCCCTCATTTACACAATGTATTCTGTCTTGTTCCTACTGACCTTCATTCCTCTCCTCTCTAGAGCATATCTCCACCTCTCCAGGGTTTCCTCAACCTGCTCCCTACTATCGCTACAGATCACAATGTCATCAGCAAACATCATAGTTCACGGGGACTTCTGTCTAATCTTGTCTGTCAACCTGTCCATCACCATTGCAAATAAGAAAGGGCTCAGAGCCGATCCCTAATGTAATCCCACCTCCACCTTCAATGCATCCATCACTCCTACCGCAGACCGATTTCCTCATACAATACCATAACTCCTCTCGAGGCACCCTATCATATGCTTTCTCCAGGTCCACAAAGACGCAATTCAACTCCTTCTGGCCTTCTCTGTACTTCTCCATCAACACCCTCAGAGCAAACATCACATCTGTGGTGCTCTTTCTTGGCATGAAACCATACTGCTGCTCACTAATCATCATTAGTATGATTAAAATAAAATGTATTATTATTACCTCACTTCTTAACCTAGCTTCAACTACTCTTTCCCATAATTTCATGCTGTGGCTCATCAATTTTATCCCCCTGTAGTTATTACAGTCCTGCACATCCCCCTTATTCTTAAACATCGGCACTAGTACACTTCTTTTCCACTCCTCAGGCATCCTCTCACTTTCCAAGATTCCATTAAACAATCTGGTTAAAAACTCCACTACCATCTCTTCTAAACACCTTCATGCTTCCACAGGTATGTCATCTGGACCAACGGCCTTTCCATTTCCTTTCCATTCCATCCATTCATAGCTGTCCTTACTTCCTCCTTGCTAATCCGTTGCACTTCCTGATTTACTATCTCCACATCATCCAGCCTCTCAAAGTACTCTTTCCATCTGCTCAACACACCCTCCTCGCTTGTGAGTATGTTTCCATCTTTATCCTTTATTACCCTAACCCCTGCTGCAAATTTTTCCAACTCGGTCCCTCTGTCTAGCCAATCGGTTCAGGTCCTTTTCTCCCTCCTTAGTGTCCAGCCTCTCATACAACTCATTATACACCTTTTCTTTAGCCTTCGCCACCTCTCCCTTCACCTTGCGTCTTATCTCCTTGTACTCTTGTCTACTTTCTGCATCTCTCTGAATATCCTACTTCTTCTTTGCCATTCTCTTCCTCTGTATACTCTCCTGTAATTCAGCAAAGAGAATTGTTGTTTCTAAATGTTAACCCGGGGCTCGACCAATCCGGTATGGAAATTTGTATTGTTGTCCGCATATTGATTTCACAAAATGTTTACACCAGAAGCCCTTCCTGACGTAACCCTCCCCATTTATCCGGGCTTGGATCTGGCACGAAGAAACACACTGGTTTGTGTATCCCCTGTGGCTGGGTTAAGTTTATGACAAGTTCAATAATTCACTTGTATTTTGTTCAAAACCTATGGTAAATTTAAAAAAAATACTATATTATAATTATACAAACATTTGTTTTCATCAAACTAATAATGATTGGTGGGCATTTTCTATGTATATGTGATCTATGTAAATGTGTTACTTTATACATTTATTCAATAAAATTGTGTGGAAAGTGTATATCCTTTTTCATTGTTTGGTTGCAAAATTAAGATTAAGATTAATCCGGAATGAATATAAAGCAAGAAAATCCTAAAGAAAGAAAAGTTCTGTCTTGACTGTCACAGTCACAATGCTGCATTATATAGATATATTGTTGTTGATATAAAGGATACTGAATAGTTTTTCTTGACACACTTCTGCTGAATAATTTGTTGGTCGAAAGTTCTCAGTGTTATTGTGTCATACATAGGATATGCAGCATTGTTCGTAATGGCACTTGGTTTGTTTTAATTGACTCCTTTGCTACTCCCTTCAGGGGGTCAAGAATGTGTCCCACAATTAAGCCTGCCCTTTTAATTAGCTTGTTGATTTAGTGGGCGTCTCTTGAAATGATGTTAACAGCCCAGTATACCACAGCATAGAAAATCGCACTGGCCATCACAGTGTTATAGAAGATATGAAGGATATCACTTCCGACATAAAAAAAAACAGTTGTAGCAGGGCTACATAGTAATAATGTATTCAATGTGTGTGCTAAGTGCGTGTTATTTCCATCGTCCCATTTATTGTTCGTTATGTGTACATCAGGGAATGTTGTCCCCGTAAGTGCGAGGGGATGGATGAGGGAGAGAGACCGCAGCCCCAGGATGGAAAGCACCTGTTGTGGCAAATGGCTCAGGGTGGTACCCAGCTGGGACACCCAGGAGAACCAGAGGAGGGCTTACGCCTCCTCCAGACCATAAGGGGGCGACCGCCCTGGTGGCTTTGGGGACCAAGGGAACTAAGCTTGGAAGCTCAACCCTATAGGGGCCTGTGGTCACAGCCAGGGGGCGCCCCAATGCCTACGGAGCCCTGGCCCTCAGCACTTCCGCCACACCCGGAAGTGCTGGGGGGAAGAAGACCAGGGACACCCGGAGTGCTTCCGGGTGCACAGCCTGTACTTCTGCCACACTGGGAATTGCCGACGGAAGCTAATCGGGAGGCACCTGGAACACATCCGGGTGTGTATAAAGGGGGCCGCCTCCCTCCATTCAGGGGCTGGAGTCAGGAGGACGAGAGGCAAAGTCTTGGAGGAGAGGAGTGGCGGCGTACCTGAAGAAGGCATCATTGGCAAGGCCTGGACTTTGGGGGAGTTTGGGGGTTGTGTGTAGCACTTTATTTGTAAATATTTGTTATAATAAACATGTAGTGGTGCTTATTACAATGTCTGCCTGTCTGTGTCCGGGCCGCATTCCACACTGTTTACAATCAGTTACATCTAGCACTTTACTATTTAAACGATCAGGAAGGAAAGAAGAGAGAGGAGGAAGGAGAAAGACGAAGATTTCATTGAACGACAATGAACCACCATTTTCTTCTATTTTTCTCATCACGTTTTGTATCCAGTTTGTTTTTCATTCAGCCGGATTCACTTCAGCTCAATCATCGCCAGAGACCCTGGGGTTTTACTTCATTATCCACCACATGCCAAGGAAACATGGTGAGATTCAAACACATCCATGCTTTGTTGATCAGTCATCCGTATTCAGAACAGTAATATACCTGGACTCAAGTTCACGATCATTGTCAGTTCCGAATTCATCCATTGATGTTATTTGTGTTTTGTGTTTGTTATATGTTACAGGGGCAAGGAAGGGTTTGTTATTGTATATATGGTGTTTTCACATTGCTGCTTTGGTGGAGGGATATACTGTACATAGAATATATATATATATATATATATATATATATATATATATGTGGGGAAGGTGCAGTAGTGTTTTGTTTTTGTGTTCCATTTAATATATTTATTCACATATTTGACATACCTGCTTTTGTGTGCTTGTGTTTAAACCGTCGATTGCGGGGCAAATATCATTTGTTAGAGGTACGGCTTGGTATATATAGGTTAGCCTCAGTAATTTTTCCAGGCCACAGGTCTTGGTAGTGTAGCTGCCAGTTGGGTAAGAGGTTGGCCGTTACATAGTCTCCTAATAAAAAAGAACTTGCTTCACCTTTTCTTATATAGTAATCCCTCCTCCATCGCGGGGGTTGCGTTCCAGAGCCACCCGCGAAATAAGAAAATCCGCGAAGTAGAAACCATATGTTTATATGGTTATTTTTATATTGTCATGCTTGGGTCACAGATTTGCGCAGAAACACAGGAGGTTGTAGAGAGACAGGAACGTTATTCAAACACTGCAAACAAACATTTGTCTCTTTTTCAAAAGTTTAAACTGTGCTCCATGACAAGGCAGAGATGACAGTTCTGTCTCACAATTAAAAGAATGCAAACATATCTTCCTCTTCAAAGGAGTGCGTGTCAGGAGCACAGAATGTCACATAGATAGAGAAAACAATCTCTAGCAAACAAATCAATAGGGCTGTTTGGCTTTTAAGTATGCGAAGCACCGCGGCACAAAGCTGTTGAAGGCGACAGCTCACACCCCCTCCGTCAGGAGCAGGGGGAGAGAGAGAGAGAGAGATAGAGAGAGACAGAGTTTGTTTTTCAGTCAAAAATCAATACGTGCCCTTCGAGCTTTTAAGTATGCGAAGCACCGTGCAGCATGTCGTTTCAGGAAGCAGCTGCACAAAAGATAGCAACGTGAAGATAATCTTTCAGCATTTTTAGACGAGCGTCCGTATCGTCCAGGTGTGCGAACAGCCCCCCTGCTCAATCCCCCTACGTCAGGATCAGAGAAAGTCAGCGCAAGACAGAGAGAAAAGTAAGCAATCTAGCTTCTCAGCCATCTGCCAATAGCGTCCCTTGTATGAAATCAACTGGGCAAACCAACTGAGGAAGCATGTACCAGAAATTAAAAGACCCATTGTCCGCAGAAATCCGCGAACCAGCAAAAAATCCGCGATATATATTTAAATATGCTTACATATAAAATCCGCGATGGAGTGAAGCTGCGAAAGGCGAAGCGCGATATAGCGAGGGATCACTGTATAGTTCATCTGTGTTCCGAGACCAGTCCAGTCTGTCATTGATGTGGACCCCAAGTACTTGTGGACTACCTCTACATCCACTCCTTGGACAGAGACTGTATATAAAGGCTGTTTGGTGCAGTGAAAGTCAATAATGGATGAATACTCTTCATTTTGTAATCATAAACAGAAAAAAAAGTACTACTACGTAAGCAAAATGATGTTATCAAAATGATAAACAATAAAATTTATAGTAAGGAGTATAACACGTTTAATCCACAATACACAATGAATCTATGCTGAATATCAAAGTATTTTCATACTGACTGTTGTGTATCTTCATGTGCAGTTCAAACCGGGTTTTGCCATAAAGTGTAATGTTGTGGGGTTTTTCCCCATTAAGCACATGCAAGGTGTAAATTTGGGTCAGGCTGTCACATCACATATGGGTATATACAGTGTAAAATATTCATGCACATGTAAAATATATTGGGTATCGCCATAAAGAGTGAGATAAAGTATATAATATTCATGCGTATACAAATATGTCAGGCAGTGCAGATCGGGCTGGATAAGCTTGCCACTGTCAGCTGGCCCACCAATCCCAAGCCATTCAGAACCCTAACCAATTATATAAGAGTTTTGAGATGAGTGGAGAAACAACAGATGGCTGTTGCAATATGAAGTATGTTGGTGATTGTATTTATCAAGCATGGGAGGTGAAGATAATGTAAAAGGTGTTGAAGCCTGCTTAAACAGGAAGGTAATTCACATAAAAAGACCCCCTATGGCCCTGCTTTCACCCAAAAAATTGTGTATGGGGGATTCCCCAAATCTGGCAACCCTGTAACTGAAACTGGGATTGTACTTAAACTTCCAGCCCCACACCATTCGGAGGCTGCAGCCTGAAGAGAGCTTCTGAACTCAGCATCTACTTCTGAGAATGAGTGAGAGTGGGCCTGTGTGTCACCAGAGTCCAGCCCTGCTCCAGACATCCATCCCTGTTTTGGTCTGGGGGCTTCAGTGAGCTGTACTTAAAATGACTGCATAGATAACTGGGTGTTAGTGCCAGAAGTACCCATTTAAAAAAAGGAAAAGACAGTGTTTTAGATAACTGACTGAACAAAACATTGTGTATGTTTTTGCATAGTCCTTTTGTTTTCTGGTTTAATATTGCAGTAACAGACATATCTAGTGTAACCCACTTTTCAGTGTGCTTAGTAAAATGTTTATATATGATTATTATTAATTGTATTTAGTTTTAATAATTTACAGATTCTTCAAGAAAAGAACCAAATGTAGAGAAAAACATATGCTACTGTATGTGTAGCTTAGGCTGACAAGACTTTTATTCTGACTATGTTCACTAGTGTTTAAATTATCTGGCTGAGTGAAGATGTATCTTGGGAGGTGGGGGTGTAGTGAGTTTCTGTAAAGCAGCTGTGGGAGAATGAAGCTCAGTAAAGAAATGAAAACCTTTTGATTTGTACAAGGTAGACATTTGTATTAGAAGTAGTAACATACAGTAGGTTGGAATTTTGAAAATAGTTTTGTTTGATAGTATTAAAGTCCTACAAGATTTAATGGTTTCTGATTACTATTACTTTTTTTCCCCAAGAACAATGGTGAGTAAAAGAAAATAATCGTTCAAAGGCATGCCATGTGGCACCTGATGTTTGTGTTATATTGTTATATATAATTTGTTGCTTAAATATATTAGTTTACTTCTGAAGAAAAGTTGGAGTAAGTAGTGATTGGTGGGTTAGAATATTTTATAATGTACTCTCTAAATTAGAGGGAATAGCTAATAATAATGGAGTCAATTCTGCCATTCTTGTTTGTGGAAAAGAGAGTGTATAATATTTGAAATAATTTTTTTTTGTACTTTATGTTATTAAGAAATGTTCACATATTTTCACTACTACTGATCATAGTAAAACTATTTTAAATATACAGAATGTATATATTTTTGCATTATGTGTATACTGTACCTGTTAGAAATTTGAAGGGGTTGTGCGTTCTTAAATATGTATAAATGAGATCTCATTAATGCTAGAAAAACTGATTATTGGAAGTCTTTTTTGGTTTTCTGCCTGGATTTGATTGGGATGGTGAGTCAGCCCACTGGAGTGGAACAGTTTTCTTCAGTGCATGCATTGTCCTCATATCCTCATGTATGAACTCTAGAACATTCCCAACAGTGAGAGTGAAAACAGATAAGAGAGAAAATTGAACTTTTTAGTTGGTTGAATCATTACCAAGTGGTTTTGGGATGTTTTAATAGGTGTATTATTACTATTTTATACTAGCCGCCCCCCCTGGCTCCGCCTGCATAGTAGTGAAACAGCCTCTGTCTTGGATTAGCGCGAATATATGATTCTTAGCGAGATGAGAGATGTCGCAAAATCAACCAGAATGTTCAAGCAAATTATAGAAAACAAAACTATCTAAAACTATTACCCTAAGTTCTTGTCTATAAGCCGGACTCATGTATTAGCCGGAGACCAAAAATCATACGAATTTTTAAAATAAAATCGTATCATAGATAAGCCGGACTCATGGATAAGCCGAACGTACTATAACCTATAACTAATAGAAGGGAGGGAGGTCAGTGGTCTCACTCGCGCCCATTTAATTTCTTTAAGGGGGGAGAGAGTGTGAGATATTGCCGTCTCTCTCACTCCCCGCATGGCGCGGTTGGAGCGGCCGGAGCGCGTTCTTTCTGCTCTGGGCGTCGCCGAGTCAACACGAGCGCGTAGCGGTCATTTAAATTGTGATTTTATATGTAAGCATATTTAAATATATATCGCGGATTTCTGCGGACAATGGGTCTTTTAATTTCTGGTACATGCTTCCTCAGTTGGTTTGCCCAGTTGATTTCATACAAGGGACGCTATTGGCAGATGGCTGAGAAGCTATCCAGCTTACTTTCTCTCTCTCTCTCTCTCTCTCTCTCTTGCGCTGACGTAGGGGGGTGTGAGCAGGGGGGCTGTGTGCAGCTGCTTCCTGAAAGAAATGCTGCACGGAGCTTCGCATACTTAAAAGCTCAAAGGGCACGTATTGATTTTTTTTATCTGTCTCTCTCTATCTCTCTCTATCTCTCTCTCTTCCTCTCTCTTCCTGCTCCTGACAGAGGGGGTGTGAGCTGCCGCCTTCAACAGCTTTGTACCGGCGGTGCTTCGCATACTTAAAAGCCAAAAAACCCTATTGATTTTTTTTTTGACTGCTTGCTTTGCACTCCTTTGAAAAGGAAGATATGTTTGCATTCTTTTAATTGTGAGACAGAACTGTCATCTCTGTCTTGTCATGGAGCACAGTTTAAACTTTTGAAAAAGAGACAAATGTTTGTTTGCAGTGTTTGAATAACGTTCCTGTCTCTCTACAACCTCCTGTGTTTCTGCGCAAATCTGTGACCCAAGCATGACAATATAAAAATAACCATATAAACATATGGTTTCTACTTCGCGGATATTCTTATTTCGCGGGTGGCTCTGGAACGCAACCCCCGCGATGGATGTATAAGCCGGACTTATGTATAAGCCGATATTCTATTTTTTCATTTTCACAACTTTTTTCCTTAGATAAGCCGCGGCTTATTGACAAGAACTTAGGGTAAATAGTTCTCTCGTTCGCTAGCTAAGCAGAGGTGAGGTACCAAACCTGGAGAAAAGTGCTGAGTGATAAATGGCAGTTTGGTGTGGCCTCTTCACCCTACTAAACGCACACTTCACTAACAACATATATTAGAGTTAAAATTGACTTGCATTTTGAAAATGCAGTGAAGTAAATGTTGAAGTATTTCTGCTTTGTCACCATACAACACTGCAGAAAATTAATTAAAACTTGGTGTGGGGTAGAATTTGATTAAAATTGTGTCATTGGAAGTGGCAGGCTCCTTAAACAGGAATTCTCAGACATACAAGAGAGATTATACTGTTCGCAGTGAACAACAGTCATAGGCAGACTGGAAAGACATCCAGTACAGCTGATGACTATTTGAGTAAACATAGAGGAGTAGACATCTGCTGATTAGTGGAATGGGCCTACTGCACAAAAACAACAAAACCAATGACCACAGCTATAAGTTTGAACACAAAAAAAAAGGTTGACAAGACACAAAACTCAAGATCATCACCGCCATGCTGGCTACTGACTAAACTAAAAATAAAATAGCAACAAAGAACCATCTAGTGTGCTTAATGGGGCTGGAAATTGTTTTGAAAAAAGTCAAGTTCCATGGTCATAATCACAATAATTCCAATAATCATCCAATTTGTATATACCAAACACTTGTCAGCTGGGAAGAGACTGCCAGCTGAACAAAGACAAAATTATAAAAAAGCCTAGACTTTTCTTTTGGGATTCCTGCTTGACAAGTGATTATATCCCCTACACTGATGAAGAACTCAAAAAGACCCATCCACCACCTCAAACAAACACCAAATCTCAAGCCGTTTCTGTCCTTTTTATACAATCTGCATCTTAAGTTTTACACAGGAGTAAGTTTGTTCAGGAGCAAAAGAATAACTTCTGTGATGCGTGATAAATACCTAATTAATGTGCAGCACTAAGAATGCCTAATGACTAATTTCATAAAGCCGTTCAAATCATTTTCAGGTTCATGGCACACCAGATTCTTATCCCACCAATAGAGGAGTGTCAAGTGTTAACAGCTATTAAAGTACATTTTGCTCTGTTTTTTGCATTCTATTGTTTTTGTTTTTTCTTATTATTTTACCTAGCTGATGATTTTTACTTGTTTTGAGATCCAGGATGTGTCATAATGATAACATCATCAATGTGTTCATACAAGTCAGCATATGGTGTTCTTGTTGACATCCTCTTTTCATCTAGTCAATCTTTTCCAGCCTCCATTAAAGAGGCTTTATTCTATCTCTCCACATACATATACAGTTCTGCAAAAGTCTTAGCATCCTAGATTTTTGTGAATATTTTTATAGATGTTTATTTTTTGTCTACTGGATTACAAACATTCATTTTCCCAAAAATTAAATGTTACAAAAATGTTTGTGAATTTCATTACAGAAGCCAACATATTAAATAACTGACCACTGTTTAGACAAAAATGTAACTACTATATAGACACATAGCCCATGTATAAGATAACAAACAGGTGCTAATTATACAGTCATATGAAAAAGTTTGGGAACCCCTCTCAGCCTGCTTAAAAATTTACTCTACTTTCAACAAAAAAGATAACAGTGGTATGTCTTTCATTTCCTAGGAACATCTGAGTACTGGGGTGTTTTCCGAACAAACATTTTTAGTGAAGCAGTATTTAGTTGTATGAAATTAATTCAAATGTGAAAAACTGGCTGTGCAAAAATTTGGGTCCCCTTGTAATTTTTCTGATTTGAATGCAGTAACT
Source organism: Erpetoichthys calabaricus (assembly GCF_900747795.2). Lineage (NCBI taxonomy): Eukaryota > Metazoa > Chordata > Cladistia > Polypteriformes > Polypteridae > Erpetoichthys > Erpetoichthys calabaricus. The sequence goes on from NC_041398.2 coordinate 176,261,439, forward strand.
GCTCAATACTGATGACTTGCAACACCAAATTGGTTGGATTAGCTCATTAAGCCTTGAACTTCATAGACAGGTGTGTCCAATCATGAGAAAATGTATTTAAGGTGGTCAAATGCAAGTTGTGTTTCCCTTTGACTCTCCTCTGAAGAGTGACAGCATGGGATCCTCAAAGCAATTCTCAAAAGATCTGAAAACAAAGATTGTTAAGTATCATGGTTTAAGGGAAGGCTACAAAAAGCTATCTCAGAGGTTTAAACTGTCAGTTTCAACTGTAAGGAATGCAATCAGGAGCTGGAAGACCACAGGCACAGTTGCTGTTAAACCCAGGTCTGGCAGGCCAAGAAAAATACAGGAGCGGCATAGGCGCAGGATTGTGAGAATGGTTACAGACAACCCACAGATCACCTCCAAAGACCTTGCTGCAGATGGTGTATCTGTACATCGTTCTACAATTCAGCGCAATTTGCACAAAGAACATCTGTATGGCAGGGTGATGAGAAAGAATCCCTTTCTGCACTCACGGCACAAATAGAGTGTGTATGCAAATGCTCATTTGGACAAGCCAGATTCATTTTGGAACAAAGTGCTTTGGACTGATGAAACAAAAATTGAGTTATTTGGTCATAACAAAAAGCGCTTTGCATGGCGGAAGAAGAACACCGCATTCCAAGAAAAACACCTGCTACCTATTGTCAAATTTGGTGGAGGTTCCATCATGCTGTGGGGCTGTGTGGCTAGTTCAGGGACTGGGGCCCATGTTAAAGTCAAGGGTCGGATGAATTCAACCCAATATCAACAAATTCTTCAGGATAATGTTCAAGCATCAGCCACAAATTCCAACAAGACAATGACCCAAAACACAGTTCGAAATCTACAAAGGCGTTCATGCAGAGGGAGAAATACAATGTTCTGGAATGGCCGTCACAGTCCCCTGACTTGAATATCATCGAAAATCTATGGGATGAATTGAAGCAGGCTGTCGATGCTCAGCAGCCATCAAATTTAACTGAACTGGAGAGATTTTGTATGGAAGAATGGTCAAAAATACCTCCTTCCAGAATACAGACACTCATCAAAGGCTATAGGAGGCGTCTAGAGGCTGTTATATTTGCAAAAGGAGGCTCAACTAAGTATTGATGTAATATCTCTGTTAGGGTGTCCACATTTATGCACCTGTCTAATTTTATTACGATGCATATTGCATATTTTCTGTTAATCCAATAAACTTAATGTCGGTGCTGAAATACTACTGTTTCCATAAGGCGTGTCATATATTAAAAGGAAGTTGCTACTATGAAAGCTCAGCCAATGATCAACAAAAATCCAAAGAATTAACTTTTTCATATGACTGTAAATTACTAATATAAATGCTAATTATAAGGAGATGATTGAATCAAACTGTGCAAAGGCCAACAAAACTAAAAAGCAAGGGTTTGACACATGAGAGTTTAATTTTCAAAACATCAGTTCTTACACCATGACAAGAGCGATCATAGAAACAAGACAAAAGGTGGTCTTCCTGCATTATCATGACCCCCTTCTAGCAGAAATTCCACAGCATACTAGAGTTTCAAGATACATTGACCGATCTCTTCTGAAGAAGCTTAAGAAAATAAGCAAGGGTAAGAACCAGAAGCACAGTGGTTTGCCTCAAAAATCAAGTGCAGCATATAAGAAGTACTTCAAACTGAAGTCCCTTCTGAATCATAAGAGGTCCAGTAATGGTAATAGTTCTGAATAGACTTCCCTGGAATCCACACTCTGAGACTCTACACAGAAGTCCTGTCAAACATGACCTTAATGGAACAGTTCCTGCCAAAAGAAATTCCTCCAAAGTGAAAATAAAGCCTATAGATTCCCCTACATGTGAAAACAAAAAGACTGGGTTGCAGAACAATGCCAGAAAATGCTCTGGACTGATGAGTCAAAATTAAAAGTTTTGGCTCAGACAGTTTATCCAGTTTATCTGCTAAATGAATTTTTGTCTGCAGCAACAGTGATACACAGCTGAGGTTTGTGGCTATATTTCTGCAAGTGCACTTAAGTTATCTGTTCAGAATTAATGAAACCTTCAATACAGAGAAGTGAGAAGCAACAGCCAATTCTCTTTCATCACACACTGCCATCAGGAAGATGTCTGACTGGTCCCAACTTCATTATGCAGCAGAACAATGACCCAGATACACAACTATAGTCATAAAGAACAATCATCAGCAGAAGGCAGAGCAAAGAGCTCTGCAACAGATGATATGGCATCCACAAAGCTCTGCTTTCAGTAACATCAAGGCCATCTAGGACCTAGAGAGACAGAAGCAAGACAGACAGCCACAATCTGCACAAGAAATATGGCAAGTTATCTAAGATTTAATATGGCAAGTTATCTAAGATGATTGGAACAAACTAGCTTTCAATTTTATTATAAAATTACTCACAAGATAACTGATGCTGTTGTAAAGGGAAAGGGTGGTCAAACAAAATATTGATATGATTTTAATTCTTATACCATTTAATGTTGTTTTATAGTAATGATGTGTGGAAGCTTTCATTTAATTATTTTTGATGGCATTTGCTTTACAGAATTTTTTACATGCACTTAAGACTTTTTGTATAAAGTACGGTCAGAAAAAAACACATTAAAATGTTTCAAGTTGAATATAAACTGGTTAAACCTTGTCTTTGCAATTTGATTACAGATTGGTTTAGCACATACCATCTGCCAATCAAGAAATCCAACACTTTACTAATCACTACTAAATATTGTTTTTTATTCAGACAACTAAATCATTACACCTCTGAATTACATGAAAGGAGAAATCTGTGGTGACAGTAGTTTGTTTGTAATAATAGCAGCTGTGGATTTTATCACACAAAATGACCCTTAACAGGCTGATTATGAGTAGCAAAGTAGATACTGTAACATAAGAAGCAGAAACACAACAAAATTATGGATGAATCATTAGTTGATGAACAATTCATTTTTACTGAAAGGAAATATGAACCATTTTTCCTTGGAATTTATCTGCTTTCACTTAACACTAACTGAAAAGTGGGGAAAAGCACAAACACCACATTTACACTGTGCAGCATACTGGCATTAATGAAGCTGTAAGAAATGTAATCAGTGAATAAAATGTAATACCATCATAATCATATTATAAGCTTTGCAAAGCAGGATGCTCTGGAGCTGATACCCTACACAGGAAGGAACCAATGTAGTTCAGATCCGAGTCAAGAAGGGTAATTTATTGCACAACAAAAAAGAAAAGATAAAGGGACATAATACATAAAATATACAACAGGTAATCAAAATAAAGTCAGCGCACCTCTGGGCCCTCCCTAACTTTATACAAACTCATTATCAGTGGACAGCATTAATGCACTAGAGTGCTTGTTATCTTCTAGCTTTCTTTTTCCAAATATCTGCAGCTTACTGCTTCTATGATGCAGCATGTCAGGGGTCCATGGCAGTGTGAGGCTTTTAAAAGTGTGGCTTAGACTTTGTTGGTGTGTGCTTGCAGACTGATGCACTGCGCATTTTGAATGCAGTTGTGTGTTTTGAGTAAATGCACTATATACCTATATATATATATATATATATATATAATATATACCCTCCTTTAACCACCACCTTATCGTGGTGGAGGGGTTTGCGTGTCCCAATGATCCTAGGAGCTCTGTTGTCTGGGGCTTTATGCCCCCTGGTAGGGTCACCCAAGGCAAACTGGTCCTAGGTGAGGGATGAGACAAAGAGCGGCTCAAACCTCCTATGATGAATGAAAACTTTGGCGTTTTCCCTTGCCCGGATGCGGGTCACCGGGGCTCCCCTCTGGAGCCAGGCCTGGAGGTGGGACTCGATGGCGAGCGCCTGGTGGCCGGGCCTGCACCCATGGGGCTCGGCCGAGCACAGCCCCAAGAGGCAACGTGGGTCCCCCTTCCCATGGGCTCACCACCTATGGGAGGGGCCAAAGAGGTTGGGTGCAGTGTGAGTTGGGTGGTGGCCGAAGGCGGGATCCTTGGCGGTCCGATCCTCGGCTACAGAAGCTGGCTCTTGGGACGTGGAATGTCACCTCTCTGAAGGGGAAGGAGCCTGAGCTAGTGCACGAGGTCGAGAGGTTCCGGCTAGATATAGTCGGGCTCACCTCGTCGCACAGCTTGGACTCTGGAACCAATCTCCTTGAGAGGGGCTGGACTCTCTACCACTCTGGAGTTGCCCCAGGTGAGAGGCGCCGAGTGGGTGTGGGTATACTTATTGCCCCCCGACTTGGAGCCTGTTCATTGGGGTTTACCCCGGTAGACGAGAGGGCAGCCTCCCTCCGCCTTCGGGTGGGGGGATGGGTCCTAACTGTTGTTTGTGCGTATGCACCGAACAGCAGTTCGGGGTACCCACCCTTTTTGGAGTCCCTGGAGGGGGTGCTAGAAGGCATACCTTCTGGGGACTCCCTCGTTCTGCTGGAAGACTTCAATGCTCACGTGGGCAATGACAGTGAGACCTGGAAGGGCGTGATTGGGAGGAATGGCCCCCCCGATCTGAACCCGAGCGGTGTTTTGTTATTGGACTTCTGTGCTCATCATGGATTGTTCATAGGGGTGTTCATATGTGCACTTGGCACCAGGACACCCTAGGCCTCAGTTCGATGATCGACTTTGTGGTCGTGTCATCGGACTTGCGGCCACATGTCTTGGACACTCGGGTGAAGAGAGGGGCGGAGCTGTCAAGTGATCACCACCTGGTGGTGAGTTGGCTTCGATGGTGGGGGAGGATGCCGGTCAGGCCTGGTAGGCCCAAACGTGTTGTGAGGGTCTGCTGGGAACGTCTGGCAGAGCCCCCTGTCAGAAGTAGCTTCAACTCCCACCTCTGGCAGAACTTTGACCACATCCCGAGGGAGGTGGGGGACATTGAGTCCGAATGGGCCATGTTCCATGCCTCTATTGTTGAGGCAGCTGACCGGAGCTGTGGCCGTAAGGTGGTCGGTGCCTGTTGTGGCGGCAATCCCCGAACCCGTTGGTGGACACCGGCGGTGAGGGATGCCGTCAAGCTGAAGAAGGAGTCCTACAGGACCCTTTTGTCCTGTGGGACTCTGGAGGCAGCTGCTAGGTACCGACAGGCCAAGCGGAATGCGGCTTTGGTGGTTGCTGAGGCAAAAACTCGGGTGTGGGAGGAGTTTGGGGAGGCCATGGAGAACGACTTTCGGACGGCTTCGAGGAGATTCTGGTCCACTGTCCTGCGTCTCAGGAGGAGGAAGCAGTGCAGTGTGAACACTGTATATGGTGGTGATGGTGCGCTGCTGACCTCGACTCGGGATGTTGTGGGTCGGTGCGGGGAGTACTTTGAAGACCTCCTCAATCCCACTAACATGCCTTCCAATGTGGAAGCAGAGCCTGGGGACTCAGAGGTGGGCTCCCCCATCTCTGGGACTGAGGTCACCGAGGTGGTCAAAAAACTCCTTGGTGGCAGGGCCCCGGGGGTGGATGAGATACGCCTTGAGTTCCTCAAGGCTCTGGATGTTGTAGGACTGTCTTGGTTGACACGCCTCTGCAACATCGCATGGACATCAGGGACAGTGCCTCTGGATTGGCAGACTGGGGTGGTGGTCCCCCTCTTTAAGAAAGGGGACCGGAGGGTGTGTTCCAATTATAGAGGGATCACACTCCTCAGCCTCCCTGGAAAAGCCTATTCGGGGGTCCTGGAGAGGAGGGTCCGTCGGATAGTCGAGCCTCGGATTCAGGAGGAACAGTGTGGTTTTCGTCCTGGTCGCGGAACAGTGGACCAGCTCTACACCCTTAGCAGGGTCCTGGAGGGTGCATGGGAGTTTGCCCAACCAGTCTACATGTGTTTTGTGGACTTGGAAAAGGCATTCGACCGTGTCCCTTGGGGAATCCTGTGGGGGGTACTCCGAGAGTACAGGGTACCGGACCCCCTGATAAGGGCTGTTTGGTCCCTGTACGATCGGTGCCAGAGCTTGGTCCGCATTGCCGGCAGTAAGTCGAACCTGTTTCCAGTGAGAGTTGGACCCTGCCGGGGCTGCCCTTTGTCACCGATTCTGTTCATAACTTTTATGGACAGAAGTTCTAGGCGCTGCCAGGGCGTTGAGGGGGTCCGGTTTAGTGGACTCAGGATTGGGTCACTGCTTTTTGCAGATGATGTTGTACTGTTTGCTTCATCAGGCCGTGATCTTCAGCTCTCTCTCAATCGGTTCGCAGCCGAGTGTGAAGCGGCTGGGATGGGAATCAGCACCTCCAAATCCGAGACCATGGTCCTCAGCCGGAAAAGGGTGGAGTGCCCTCTCAGGGTTGGTAGCGAGATCCTGCCCCAAGTGGAGGAGTTCAAGTATCTCGGGGTCTTGTTCACGAGTGAGGGAAGAATGGAGCGTGAGATCGACAGGCGGATTGGTGCGGCATCCGCAGTTATGCAGGCTCTGCATCGGTCTGTCGTGGTGAAAAAGGAGCTGAGCTGCAAGGCTCAGCTCTCAATTTACCAGTTGATCTATGTTCCTACTGTCACCTATGGTCATGAGCTATGAGTAGTGACCGAAAGAACGAGATCGCGAATACAAGCGGCTGAAATGAGTTTCCTCCACAGGGTGTCTAGGCTCTCCCTTAAAGATAGGGTGAGAAGCTCAGTCATCCGGGAGGGGCTCAGAGTAGAGCCGCTGCTCCTCCGCATCGAGAGGAGTCAGATGAGGTGGCTCGGGCATCTGATCAGGATGCCTCCTGGACGCCTCCCTGGTGAGGTGTTCCGGGCACGTCTAACTGGGAGGCGGCCCCGGGGAAGACCCAGGACATGCTGGAGGGACTATGTCTCTTGGCTGGCCTGGGAATGCCTTGGGATTCCCCCGGAAGAGCTAGAAGAAGTGGCTGGGGAGAGGGAAGTCTGGGCATCTCTGCTCAAGCTGCTGCCCCCGCGACCTGACCTCGGATAAGCGGAAGAGAATGGATGGATGGATGGATGGCACTATATACCTTTAAACCTGACTTATTTGTGTCCTCATTTGCCATAGCCCATCTTGGTTATGACTATCAATGTCTTAGGAGACAGAAGATGCCAAAGGTTGTGGGCACCCTGGCCATCACAGTTCCTCCTGGCCAAGGAATCCCTTGATTCTGATACTCTGCCAATTCCAAGCTCATCTGACTATGGACGTGGAGGCAATTATAATGTTATTTCTATAAATACTTCTGGCACCACTCCAGCTTCCCAGGATGCATTTCCAAGTCATTCTTATTCTCATAGGGACCCTTGAAAAAACTTAATTCTCCAGAAGTCTCTGTGGAAACTTGATTTATAATAGCTATGCAATACTTATGCTCAGGGAGGTACAGCTCTTTTAGAACACATCCTTAGTCAAGAGCCAAGAGACATCGTGTCCTAGGTGAGTGAATATCTCATTTGGGGTGTGTCCATTACTGTAGTTTGAGCACCTGATTGGGCAGAGTTATGTTACACTGGGTTATGTGCCCAGGCTGTAAAATTATGTGCCCTGGTGGATGCCCCGGTGTCTGCCCATGAGTTTTTTCTTTTTTTTCTTTGGCAAGCTTATCATAAGCAGAACCCCTGGCCATTGAGATTTAGCTTGCTTTTATGTTTTATTTTTGTTTAAATAAGTTGCTTGTTTATAAGGATTTCATAATTTGAAAGATGTATAGCTATGTGTTTCAATTTTATGCTCATGACAGATTAATATTTTAATCATTTTGCTTAATTAAGTGTGTCACAGTTTTTCTTTTCATTCTAAATATTCAGTTAACGTGCTACCATTTAAGGTTGTATGTCATAGTTTCTAAAGACCACCTCGATAACTGAAGTCACACAGTGCAGCAACAGAGATGCTATTTGTCTAAGATTTTGGATTCCTCTGCATGAGTCCTGAGGGGTGAAAGTTTTAGAGAAAATTTAACATCTTCAATTTTTGGATACACACCTTCACAGCAAAGTCCATTTTCATGCTTGGAATTATTAGGGACAGCTTGCCTTCTTGTCGCAATGATTTTTCCAGTGGTGAATGTTCACCTACTGACCACAGAGAGAATTTCTGAGTTTTAATTTCCATGAAAAATTCTCGCCTTCTAGTGACAGTGCTTTTCCAAGTATTGAACACTTAAAGTCAAAGAGAGTTTCTGAGTTTTGATTTTTTACATAGGCTGATCACATAAGCATTAGAGTTTTTTTCCAGTGTTGTCTTTATATTGGCAACTTCTCTGATGTGCATTAGATAGATAGATAGATAGATAGATAGATAGATAGATAGATAGATAGATAGATAGATAGATAGATAGATAGATAGATAGATAGATAGATAGATAGATAGATAGATAGATACTTTATTAATCCCAATGGGAAATTCACATTCTTCAGCAGCAGCATACTGATACAATAAATAATATTAAATTAAAGAATGATAATAATGCAGGTGAAAAAACAGACAATAACTATGTATAATGTTAAATATTAACGTTAAATATTAACGTTTACCCCCCCGGGTGGAATTAAAGAGTCTTCATCTTAAAAAGACTTGTTTTCAGTATTCTGGTTTTGCTGTTTGGGCTTTAGTTGTATTATACAATTTTGGTGAATGATTCCATGCAATTCTTTCTTGGCAACAATTACTTTTAAGCCCTCCAGTTTAGAACAAACTAAAATTTCACTGCAAGGGAAAGTTTACTCTTGGTTTTCAATTCTAATTCTAACTCTCAAGAACAATGTCTTTTGTGTTATTTTCAGCAAGTAATGCACATCTCCTGGTTAACTGCTTTTAAACAACAGAGCAGTGCTCTTTAACACAAAATGCCAGTTGTCAACCCAGGGTGGTCGGTTTGGTAAAATATAGTGGGCATCCATGCTAGAAATCTATTGGGCCATTTTGTGTTTTCATAACTGGCAAAATTGTGTATGATTTAAGTAATACAATAACACTATGTTCAGCAAGAATTTATATACGCAATTTTTAATCACTTCCAGAAGGAAACTACCAACACTTAATACTAAATGGACTTGGCATTATTGTAAGTTATTCACTTTGCTTTTTGACACCCTACAAGCTTAGTTGGTTCGTATTGTTTAACGAAGATCACTGTTGAAAATTTTCAATTAAGGTTAGCTTATTGTTGGTCTTTGAAATTTATAAGTCTACAGATATCACCATTTGCAAATAATTCTATTTTGTGTAGCATTGCAGTTAGTTGGGAATCTTAGGAGCAGTAGTTGTTCTAAATGTGGGGGTCCCATTGTAATTAATAGATGTGTTTTGGGTTTGCAAAAGTCTCGCTACAATGAATTTGCATCTAAGCAGCCAAATCTAGCATAAAACAGACAGCAAAAAAGGGTGATCTTTTTTTACCCCACTTATTTCGGCATAAAAGAATGTGATTGTTGTTTTGGGGTCTTAATTTCTTGGAACCCACCACTGAAAAAAATTACAAGAAAAGGATTATACTATTTAAAGAAGTTTAGGAACCCATGAATTAAATGCATTTGTTTCCTGAAATTCTGGCATATCACATTCCATACTAAATAGTATTATTGTTGTTCTTTTGTAGATGAGGTCAAAACACATTTTTTGCTAGGCAAGTAGTTGAGAAAACAGGATTTACTTATCGAGCACAACTATCCTTTCTAATGAGTTATGTGCATATTGATGGCTTAATTCGGGAGTTTTTTTTATTGGTTTCTTTGTATCATGCACAAACTCCAGTGAGCTGACAAGATTATAAAAGTTCAGTAATCCCTCACTTATCGCGGGAGATAGGTTCCAAGCCCGACCGCGATAACTGAATTTCCGTGAAGTAGGGACACCATATTTATTTAATTATTTAACGTGTATTTGGACGTTTTTAAACCCTCCCTGTATTGTTTACAACCCACCCTTTACTCTATTAATAACAGGGACAACTGCTAAGCAATATGAAATTGGTAGATAAGTTTACACTTACCGCGTGATGATGGTGATGAATATGCTGCACAGTAAAAATGATGACGATGAAGGATGATGATGACTTTTACTGCGCAGCCGATGACTGTATTTTACGTCTCTTCAGACGGCGGTGCCATTTCCTGGGGCACCCCCTCCACGGTTTCCGAAGGTGTATCCGTAGTTGTAGGAACTGGCTGTTTTTTGCGAGGCTGAAAAAACATTGTGATCGGCAGTTGCTGCCGCTGCTTCTTTTTCTGGTCAAAGAGCAGCTTGTAGCCGGTCATGACGTCGTCGATCTTGTTGCAAAATTGGACCGATCGAACCATATCGTCGTCCCATTCCTGTGACCGCTCTTGCAGATCCTTAGCCAGTCTGCAGATCTCGGCGAGCCGTTCCAAATTCAAGCCAGTTGGGGAGACAACTTCTTTTGTTTCTTGCTGCTCTTCTTCTTCTTCTTCACTCGCCGACTTTATCAACTCTTTGAGGTCTTCTTCAGTTAGCGGCTGGGAGTGGCAGTCTAGTAGCTCGTTGACATCATCCGCAGTCATGTCTGCAAAGCCCTCACCTCCAATGATCGCAGCCAACTGCACAGCTTTCTGTACTGCCGAGTGTTGGATTTCGGCAAGTGTAAATCCTTTGTCTTCGTAAACAACCTCGGGCCACAACTTCTTCTAGCTGGCGCTAACGGTGGCAGGCTTCATCTCTTGTAATGCCTTCTGGATATTTTGGAGGCACGTAGCAATTGTGTACTGCCGCCAGTATGCCTTCAAGTTGAAATCGTCATCTTCTTGGGCAGCATCCACGGAAGAAACCAGGTTCGCTAAGGCATTCCTCGTGTATAGGGTCTTGAATGCCCTGATAACCCCCTGATCCATAGGCTGAATTAGTGACGTCGTATTGGGCGGCAGGAACTCAATCTGTACCCCCGAATAAGACAGATCAGTAGCGTGACCACCAGCGTTATCCATAATGAGAAGGACTTTGAATGGCATGCCCTTCTCTGCTAGATACGCCTTCACTTGCGGGATAAAACACTGGTGGAACCAGTCGGAGGTCAGCATCTTCATCATCCAGGCTTTTGCATTGTGCATCCAATGTACGGGAAGCAGATTCTTGTTTTTGTTTTTTAAAATCCTTGGGTTTTTTGACTTGTAAATAAACCCTGGCTTTAACAAAAATCCAGCAGCATTGCCACACATCACGAGGGTCACAAGATCCTTGTATGCTTTAAAGCCAGAGGCTTTTGCTTCCTCTTTGAACAGGAAAGTTCGCAATGGCATTCTTTTCCAAAACAAGCCCGTCTCATCCATATTAAAAACTTGTTCGGGCCGATATCCACCTTCGGAGGTAATCTTCTTGAACGTTTCATTCACATAAGTTTCAGCAGCAATCGTGTCAGCCGAAGCAGCCTCGCCTTGCAGGGAAACGCTTTTTAAGCCGTAGCGTTTCTGAAACTTTGCAAACCACCCTTTGCTAGCAGAAAATTGCCGTTTCTTACGTGGTGAATCACTGGAGGTCCCTGGCTGCGGATCTTCTTCCTCTTCTTCGCGGTCGCCACTGTCGTCTTCTGGTTCCTTAGCGGCAAAGGTCTCGTACAGGCTCTTAGCCTTTGTTTGGATAATGTTCGAATCCAATGTTATGTTCTTCTTTCGGCAGTCGGCTATCCATACGGCCAAAGCAGATTCCATACGGACGATTGTTTTATTACGAGCCGTAACCATTCTCTTCGCCGACTTTTGAAAGGTGATGGTAGCCGTCTTCCTAATGTTCGCCTCTTCCTTCTTGATGTAGCGAACGGTGGATTCGTTCACGCCATATTGGCGGGCCACAGCCGCGTATGTTCTCCCTTCCTTCAACATATCCAGAAGTTTCACCTTCTCAGCGATCGTCATCATTGTTCGTTGTCGCTTAGGCTCAGCACCAGCCTTGGAAGAAGGAGCATGTTTGGGAGCCATTGCAGGGGGTGAAAATTGAAGCGAAGTTCAACATACAGTAATCCACAAAAAAATCACACACTGCACACTGTAAAGTAAACCGCTCAGCGAGAAAGCTTGAAGCGAATAACAAGGGGAGATACTTTGGGAAGTAGGCATCAGTCAAAGCACCAATCACAGGCCCGATTAGAAAGCGGAAAGCTGTGACTTGTCGTCTCCCTCCCATGTGACAATCACAGCCCGTGCTACAACTCACGTAGTCACCGAACTTGTTTTGTTGTTCTTAGACTAGGAAATACTACTACATGTACTATGTTTAAAAAACCGCGAACTCGTGAATCCGCGATAAGTGAACCGCGAAGTAGCGAGGGATTACTGTATAAGTAAATTATAAATGCAGATTAGGTTTGGTGTTATGTATTATACATTTTGCAGTGTGGCAGGAATGGATGTTAAAAAGCAATTGATGATGAGGAAAAGGAAAGATTACAGCCCTGTGACCTGAAATAACAGAAGTGTATGTGTTACCTCTAGGATCTGTCCCGAAAACACTGCAAATAAAATGAATGGAACTGCATGTAAGATACTTTGTCGCCATTATGCAACTAATTCTGGTGCCTTCCCTGTTCCACAGATTACCAAACAGCAGTGACTGCAAACTTCACCATGCATAGTCATGTATTGTTCGATAAGTTTAGGCAGATTCAGAGAAGAATACCCTGATCAGTATCCAGTTACTGACAACAGTAACTGTTCTTCATTAAGTTTTCTTGTTAGGCAGTTTAGCTTTGGCAGAATGCATTGGGACAGTCCTGTACAAGCAGCTTGTCATTTATTTCCATTAATCCAAGGACTTGGATATGGACAAAGTAATAGACATTTGCTAAAGTTTATAGTAACAGAAGAATTGTCTTGCCTGTCTGAAGTTCTGAAATAATGTACTTCTGAATTTCCATGAAGTACAGGGCAAGTGTATCAAAAAAAAATATTGCACATTATGTAGAATCATACAATGATGGTATTGTAAAACATTGTGTTCAGTCTGGCTTTAAGTTAAATAACATGGAGTATAAAATTAAAGAGTTCACGAATAGCTTTAAGTTGGCACTCTTTCTGCATATTACAAGCAAGCACAATGCAGCACGTCAAATGCTAAAAAATCAGTGTTGGTTATTCCATCCATTGTAAGAAAATCTCTTCTCACTGAAACACTGGACTTTATTCTTTAAAATGCAGGCAAGAAAACTGGAGTTAGTGGTGTACAATACATGCATTTCAAAGCAGCTAGGCAAGGATGTTCATCCATCCAGCCATCCATTTTCCAACCCGCTGAATCCGAACACAGGGTCACGGGGATCTGCTGGAGCCAATCCCAGCCAACACAGGGCACAAGGCAGGAAACAATCCTGGGCAGGGTGCCAACCCACCGCAGGACACACACAAACACACCCACACACCAAGCACACACTAGGGCTAATTTAGAATCGCCAATCTACCTAACCTGCATGTCTTTGGAATGTGGGAGGAAACCAGAGCACCCGGAGGAAACCCACGCAGACACGGGGAGAACATGCAAACTCCACGCAGGGAGGACCCGGGAATCGTACCCAGGTCCCCAGATCTCCCAACTGCGAGGCAGCAGCGCTACCCACTGCGCCACCGTGCCGCCCCTAAGGATGTTCATGTCAGCTCAATTTCCGCACAGAGAGTGCTTCAGAATCCTGACAGCTCAAATACTTGTGAAGCAACTTCTTATGCAGAACTAACAAAGTTAGATACATTAGTAGGACTGGCAGTAAAAATTAAAATAAATTTAAATAATCTATACTAATAAAAGGCAAAGCTCTCACTGACTGACTGACTCACTCACTCACTCACTCATCACTAATTCTCCAACTTCCCGTGTAGTTGGAAGGCTGAAATTTGGCAGGCTCATTCCTTACAGCTTACTTACAAAAGTTAGGCAGGTTTCATTTCGAAATTCAAAGCGTAACGGTCATAACTGGAACCTCTTTTTTGTCCATATACTGTAATGGACTGCAGGTCGCTGGCCGTGGGAGGCGGAGTTGCGTATCGCGTCATCACGCCTCCCATGTAATCACGTGAATTGACTGTGAACGCAGTACGTACAAAACAAGGAAGAGCCCCAAAGAGAGCTGAAGAAAACATTCATTACACAATTGAGAAGGCAGCGAAACAATAAGAAGCGAAGCACGGTGTAAACCGTAAGTTTAAATTAAGTTTA